>NC_057797.1:461075745-461225309 GCF_018294505.1 Triticum aestivum
GGGAGGCCGCGCCCCCCATGGCCAATCTGAATTGGACTAGGGAGGGGGCGGCGCTCCCTCTTTCCTTCTCCCCTCTTCCTCCTTCCCTCCTTCTCCCTCTCTTGGATGGAAGGAGACTCCAACTAGGATTGGGAATCCTACTTGGACTCCCCATGGTGCGCGCCCCCTCTAGGCCGGCCTCCTCCTCCTCCCCCCCTTTATATACATGGGAGGGGGCACCCCAAAGGACACACAAGTTTCTCTTAGCTGTGTGCGGTGCCCCCTCCACGGTTACACACCTCGGTCATATCGTCGTAGTGCTTCGGCGAAGCCCTGTGCCGGTAAACTTCATCATCATCGTCGCCAGGCCGCCGTGCTGATGGAACTCTCCCTTGGCCTCAATTGGATCAAGAGTTAGAGGGACGTCACCGAGTTGAACGTGTGCTGATCGCGGAGGTATCGTACGTTCGGTACTTGGATCGGTTGGATCGTGAAGACGTTCAACTACATCAACCACGTTACTAAACGCTTCCGCTTTCGGTCTATGAGGGTACGTAGACACACTCTCCTCTCTCGTTGATATGCATCTCCTAGATAGATCTTGCATGATCGTAGGAATTTTTTGAAATACTGCGTTCCCCAACACTAAGAGATGTTGTTTTAGCTACCATGTAGGGCCACTTATTAACTCGCATGCAAGACGACTTTGATTTCTTGATTGATCAACACGTAGTTGCACTCCATGCATTGGGTTTCCAGGGGAGATAACAAGGCAGAGTAAGGAGCATTCGGTTACATTGCTAGGCTGGTCATACTGGTGAGTAACTTGGACTAGTAACATGCATATGTTACTAGTCTATGTTACTACCTTCATAGTGGGTAGTAACATATGGATAGTAACATGCAAGCCTTCATTAATTGAGATATAGTCTCATTTTACCTCGATGTGTGTGTGTTTAACAGCATGTGTGTGTTAGAGAGAGCGACACATCGACATACTCCAACAGAGCGATGGTGTGTAGTGTATGATTTAGCCGCGAGAGTCGGTGCATCCTCTCGTTTCCGGGCGTCCGGTCGGGACAGGCGGACAGCTGCCACGCCCGATCCTGACCAGCCTGGCCCACCCAAAGCCCCTCCATCGCCCGCACGTGCTTCCCGCCCAAAACGGTCAGCACCGCTCCAAAGAATCAGTGCCTCATTCATGACCGGGCAGAGTGGATGCGACCTCTCATTGGTGCCTGTGTTGCAGGGAGAAGCGGATTCAAGAGTGATGGTTGCTTCGTCCGTCCAACTTACTGCTGGGTCTATGTGATTTGATGGCTCATTGGCCATTATTACTAAGGTGGTATGATTACTGGATGTCCCACACTTTCGGCGAAAGGAGGTACTACTAGATTACAATTTTCTGCATTCTTACAGCGGAGAAGTGCGAATGCAGTGAAACACCTTACTGCAGGCTCAGTGATTACATGGCCCATCTCATACTATCACCATATTTTCTTGACATCGTGCGACACCTAACTCTTTACATCATACTGTACTAGTATAGTACATACTGTAATTTATCAACGAGATAAATTTGTACAATGCTATGAAGCTTCCAGCTTCTGTTTCATGTATCTTGCGTCCAAGGTTGCCCGTTGCAAAATTTCATCAAATAGAAAGGAGACTAACATGCATGCTATTGCATCTCAATGATTGACAGACCATAGCCAATATGTACTCCCTCCATTCCAAAATAAGTGTCTCAACTTTATGCAAACTTTAGTACAAAGTTGTACTACTACTAAAGTTGACACTTATTTTGGAATAGAGACAGCTAAAGAAAAAAACGATCCATGTAGTCCCTAGCCCTTGAACCGTAAACCCTAACTAGGCTTTAATTTGCTGGCAACTTGGACCTTCTGAAGAAATGAAGTTTGCAACCCTTTGACCATTGAATCATTTTGTGCAATTTCACCAAAATCGAGATGATCATCCCTGTGGCAAAGAAATTGAAGAAGCGTGATTAGAATAAGATTATTGGGACTAGTTGATGAGACATAAACTCATCACAAATACAGTACGTAGAAGCCAGTAGAGGTATGTGCGGGGCAAAGAAGTAGAGAAATATCCACATGGAGTGATGTGGGCAGCTAGAGGAGTGGTTCAAGCCGGCTGTAAAGGAAGTTGTACCTGAGGGATGTCGGGACATAGCTCAACCTAGAGGAGGGCGGCGGGAGGCGGCAATTGCCCATGTCGCGGCAGTGAGCAAGGGACGAAGGCAACCTCATCGGCTTTGTGAGAGAGAACGGCATGGACCCCTGATCGGGACGTGCATCTACACTAAGCATCCATCCCTTCCCCCGGCGGACGTCATCCGCCGGGATGTTAGAGATGTGGCCACAGTCATTTTGTGCGAGAGAGTGTGAAGAGAGCAACCCCAGCAAGGAACCGTGTAGGCTCGTCCTGGCTATGTATATAGTGGAGCGGTTTCCTTTTCTCTCCATATGAACCTATTTATATTGCGCACATGCCACTGAAGAAAAAAAACTTTATTTATAAATGACGCAGCACCGTTCATGCGTGGTTCCCGACCCTCCATTATTTATAAGTGAGTAACTACTACTAGACGCGTCAAATTATCATGTGGGCTGCATCATCTTATAGAAATGAGCTCCACCGTGTCATGTGTGTGGTTGGGGAAGACGCAAAAGAAGCAAAGAGTGCTACTAGTACACTACGTGCGTGCGTGCACCTCTTCTCTTCGAGCATGGTTATTAAAAGTATAACCCACTACTGTACTACCAAGCAGTTATTAATTATGGGCAAAGAGTATAGGTAGTAATAATGACTAATAAGCCATGAAATCACGAGTCCCACCTTTCTCTATGTTTGACCAAGGAAACAATCATCATTTCAGTCCTCACTGAATATCCATCTGATGCTACCTCCGCGAATAAATAAAAATCCGCTTCTACCTCCATAGCATGGTTAATAATATAGCCATGTCAATCACGACGTAGAAATATCATTCACTAATACAGTAGGGCTAGATCTAAGGCTTGTGATTTTTTTCCTTTATCTCTTTCTCTTTTTGTCTCATTTACTCATTTTACATAGGAGCACGTGTAGAGGATGGCTATTCCTTTCGATGGGACTTCTTCATGGGGTTTAAGACTAAGCAGCTCCGAATTATGCCCGCTGCCCACCACCCTGAATCATGCCATCTATGGTAGGGAGTAGTCCCATTGCAACAATGAGGTCCACTAGGTCTAGCATGTCTTGTAAGAAGAGACTGTCATGCAAAACATACATATTGTTGCCTTCTCCCTCGTATAGTATGTACCACTGGTACATACTACTAGTACTACTACTACTCGTTCTCCTATGAACCTTACGCTTGGCATCTCCAAAATATTAACTTTCGATTGGCTCTTCGCCTCTTCGGGAAGTCGAGCAATAATGGCACTGCAGTATATATCGTTTTGGCTATATGAGACCGAATGAATTGCCGCACATCCACCACGTGGGCGAGGGAGAGTGCGTACTATTACGTCTGTTTCAATATTGACTACATACAGAGAAAAATGAGTGAATCTACACTCTAAAATATGTCGATATACATCCGTGTTTGGAGTATGTACTAGTAGTTCATATTGAAATCTACTAAAGGACATATATTCCAAACATAATGATAATCTCTCTAACCAAGGTAGGGACGAGGAGTAAACGGAGGGAGTAGTAAAATTTTCTCCTCGTCCTGTGAGCCATCGGGCGCGTGGGCAAGGGAGCGGGCATAAGGCGTAGTAAGCAAGCTTCACCTCATCCTGCGAGCCACCGCGCCCGTGGGCAGGGGAGATGGCACACTAAGCAAGCTTCTCCTTGTTCTGCGAGTTGATGGGACACATCAAAAGTAATACGCACAGAGTATCTTGAGTGTATAGAGCATTGCCTCTAAGGTAGGCCCCACATGGTTTGCCTCTTTTTTAACATAACGTGTCAAGTCACAATTTGTTTGTTCACCCATGGTAGACGATCCTCCATCAAGTGGACAACTAGTACACGTGTCAAATTACCACGTGGGCTGCCTTTTCTTACAGAAATGAGCTCCACCATGTACCCGCGCGGGTGTGGTTGGGAAAGAGACAAGAGTACATGCGTCGTGCGTGCACGTCTTCTCTTCATGCACGTCCCCCACCTGCATGGGTGTGCGTGAGAGAGATAAAACCTAGACAGATGGTGTGTGCGTTCGTGAGTGTTTTTTGTTTGGGGGTGATTTCGTGAATGTATTTGTGGGAATATGTGTCGATGACATCTCAAACAAAATTTTGACACATGCAATGTGTGTGAAATAGAGGCCTATCGATATCATATATAGAGGGGGCGATCCACGAGAAGAGAGGGAGGGGTCATAGATATCGATGGAGTCGAAGAGAGGATCAAGTGGGTGGGTGCGAGATCGATGAAGAGAGCCATCAAAATTGTGTGTGTGCAAGTCAAAGATATAGGGCGAGTGACCTACCGGAACGTCAGAGGGAACAGGGAAAGTTTGTGTGTGGCAGGGAGACATGACTAGAGTGCTCGATGTATCGGTGTGTGGGGGAGGAGGAGGAGGGAGGCAGAGGCCTAACTAGAGAGGTAGAACGACTCGTATATGTGTTGAGAAGGAGAGACCCAACTATGTCTTGAGGGAGATCAGTCGACATCCATACATAACTGAAGGACGGGAAATAGGTTGGGACAAAGTGAGAGAGAGAGAGAGAGTAGAGAGGGAGGGAGGGAGAGGGGTAGAGTGGTGTATGGGTGATGGAGTTGCTTCTTGAAGATGGTGGGAGAGGCCTACTAGACAAACTGAGGGTAGAACTGTAATATTATCAATAAGAGTGGGGATGTGTTTCTGTGTGTGCCTGTGTGTGATAGATGTGTCAGGACGCATGCATGGATAATGAAGTGGATCCATGTGTTTGGTAAGCAAACCTAACTAGATCGGTAGATCAATTGTTGTTTGTCGAAGGAAGGGAGAGACATAACTAATGAGGTAGATCGATCGACGCGTGGGGAAAACGAGTTATAAGGACCTAGCTAGCTATATGTATAGCGGGAGATCGGTCCGTGTACATCCATTTGTTAGAGGCAAATAAGGCCCAGCGAGAGAATGGAGCTAGGTGGTGGTGCGAGAGGCCGAGCTACTACCTAGATAGGGGGAGGAGTGTGCGATTGTGAGATCGATGAAAAGATGGGCGAGAGTTTACATGTGTGTGGGACCGTATGAGAGACATGAGGCATGAACACAAAGGAGGAGATGGAAGGTGCGTGTGTATGTTGTAGGTAGACATTGCTGGAGAGGTTTATCGATTGGTGTGTGTACAAAAGGAGTTGTGGAGACTGTGGGAGAACGAGCTAAAGAAAAAAAATGAATGTGCACGATGGGTATAATGCTGAGGGAGGGGGAGGGCGAGGAGGGCGTGTGCATGCACGAGAGAAAGTTAGTGCTAGGTATAAAGGTTAGAGGATTGTGTGGGTGTAAGAGACTAACAAAGATGATAATTTGATATGAAAGTGGATTCATATATTTGAATAGGAGATCATAGCGTTATAAACATATGCATGCATTAATATAGCAGTGATATGGGTGTTGTGGTTTTGCACATGTTATACCATAACGTGATAATGCATGGCGTTTGCAACTCACAGCTAAATGTCAAACAATCTAAACCATACTATACATCAAACAATCTCACATTTTATTCGAATTTGTGATAATGTGTGGCGTTTGCAGCTTACAACTAAATATCGAACAATCTAAACAATACTATATATCGAACAGTCTCACATTTTATTTGAATTTGTGGTAATGTGTGGCGTTTGCAACTCACATCTAAATAATTGTAGGAGTAGGGGGCGGGACACCATACGTTATGTGATAAACACATTATACATATCAGACATGGTTTAGATTATGAATATCTGGCTAGAGCTTGAAATGTACTGTGATTTGAAATCAACATAAAGTGGATTCAAAAAATCGAGTTCGAGTTCATATAGTACACATAGTTCATATCTAACTCGACAGTAATCATGTGGTGTGATGTGAATATAATACACAAACGATGGTTTAACTTGACAATAATGATGATTGTAGATCTTATTAAAATAGAGAAACGAATTCAAATGGCTTGACTTCACAACAATCATTATTGCAAATCTTATTCAAATAGAGAAATGAATTCAAATTTAGTTCATATTGAAGCGGTAGTATATACATTTGGAATGCACTAAAACGTTCATTTGAGTAGCAGGTTGCATGCATTATACACGTAGCGAAATATTTTAATTGAATATAACATGAATTCGAAGTTCTGAGTGGCATTTGTAGTGTGAATTGATTTGGTACAATACACGGGACTAGACTCTCTTGTGTGGTGCGAATTGATTTATTTTTGTTTTTGTCGATGAAAGTGAGAATTGATTTGGAATAGTACACGTTAGGCTTGTCCGGAAATTTCAACCCGCGCCTTGTTACCCCGAAATATTTAAGATATATCTTTGTCTCTTTGTGCTCCGAAAACTCCCTCCATCTCAACCCATGCCTTGCTATCCCAAAATTACAACGCGCGTGAAAACTCCCACCTCCTGCGAAATCCTGACACACGAAATGCCCGTGATATCCCTGAACCGAAAGAACCGCCTAGCACAAATCGGTGGGGGTACTTTCATAACTTACCACACATTTCGGACAAGCGCGTACCTAAGCCATGGTTCCCCACTCCCATCCCATCAGCCCACCCATTCGTACACTGAGGCTGCGAAAACCCGCGAAGCCCCACACCCTCCTCCGTCCGCCACCCAGCCGGAGCCTCTTCCCTGATAACGTCGTCCACAGCAACACCTCGACGTCCCTCATCCATCATACCGCATGAGGATCCGTCGTCGATCTCGTCATCCTGCCGGTTCAGCCACCCCGTAGAGATGCCCCGACGTTCCCCTCGTCTTTCGCTCCACCTCCATTCCCACACCACCGTCTTCACCTACACCACCGGAAGAGCAGCATCATCACCGTTTCCTCGGATGAAGGTGAGGCCTAATCGGTGCCACCAAAGAGGTTGTACACTAATCGCCGCATTTTATTCTTGATTCGATCTCACGGTGCTGCAGGCGCTCAGTCCCAAGCCTACATGGCGTGGCTCCATCCATGGCGGCGTCGCCGGCCACTTCCTCCACGACATCGCTCCCTCGGCGGCGACGTCCACATCAGTAGGAGCTGCCGCTGCTTTAGCTCTCGCTCACGCTGCTGCTCTGCTCCTGCTCTCAGTCCCCTGCCTGGTCTGCTCTTTCTATTGCTCTTGCTCTTTCTCGCACTGCTACTCTCGCTCTTGCTCTTGCTTGCGATGCTGCTCCGATTTGGCTACACTTCAGTCGATTGAATCAACTTTTGTGTCAGTCAATTTTTAAGGGGTGGGGGGGCATGTCGGAGTTAAGGAAGAACCAGCCGCAGCGGGGAGGGGGGCTCGCCGAAGAGGTACCCCACTATCTATCTTAGGGTTCAAGGTGGGGGCGGTGGCGTGGGGATTGCCAGAGAAAAATCTTGGCACGCGGGGTGGGGCTAGAGGGATGGCTGGGGCGGTGGCGGACCGGCGGTGGGGAGTGGTTTTGGGGCGGGCTGGACGGCGTACCACCGGCTGTGGGTGGTGGGGGCGGCGGTTTGGCCGGTGGTGTCAGTCGACTGATGCTGCTACACGACCAGCTGGCCCGGCTCTCGCACGCACTGCTGCTATTGCTTTTTGGCTACTAGTGCGTTCAGTTTCGACAATAAAATTCAGTTTCGACGGCAAAATTCAGTTTCGACAGTTAAGTTTAGTTTCGACAGCTAAATTTAGTTTTGACAGTTAAGTTCAGAGATGAGCGGCTGATGTATTTTACATCTAGCACTTTGTGGTTATGTATTTTATGTCATCTATTGGAGATGCTATTACAATTCCACTCAGGTTAACGTTGTCTCTCTTGTCCTGCTTCAGCCTCGGCATCGTACAACTCACCAGAGCTTCTCCAAGGACGAAACCCTCCATCACAGCGGAGCAGTACCCCGGCCTCCATCTCAAGATGCCTAAGATCTTATTTCGCTCCTCCGACAGCTAAGTCGGTCGGATCATCCTCACCGACCAACCCAATCACTCTGAGATCAGCATGGCTTCACCAAAGAGGTGGTACACTGGTTGCATCTCCTTTTTACTCTACATGTTATATATATTGTCCACTGAGCACACGTAGTAACGTGAAATACGATTAGTTTCTCCTACTATATGACAAGCAGTGAGGTACCAGGCAACTTAGCTATCTGTGATGGACTCTCTTGAACGCCATCATTATTTATCTCAGCGCGTTTGAGCTGTGCATTTGTCGATGGGCCTGGGAGTTGAGCTAGTAGGGCAGTGGCCTGGATCCAAAGTAGTAGAAGTAGCACAAAAACATTTTTTGAGTGTAGGATTTTCCTTGCTCAAGCCTACCTACTAGAATCGCCAGTGCTTGAAAGGAAAAGTGAAGGAAAAACATAGGAATTGGAAAGTTTCCTATGGTACTACTATGTGGGGACCCCAACTCGTAAGTCGTGATCACCGAATGCACGTGTACAATGATCCCAGAGATCAATGCTCACTGAACACACAGAAGCTAAATAACAAGAGTCTTACATCCATACTTACCGTCTTACATTAATTATGACCGTTATGGTCGAGTCTTGAGTATAATTTCGGAGCGGAAATCTTCGTCGATAACTTGGACCCATGCCATGTGCCTTAACCCTAGAGGCACTCTGACTGGGAAGCGTCCTAGCTCGCATGTTCGTCACCGAAGTATTCTTCATCATATCCTGTTCTTTCATGCCTGGCCAATAAAATAACCAGTGGCAAGCCAATGAGTACTTTGAATGTACTCCCAAGCAACCCATGTTTTGGCTCAAGATACAACAATGCATGACACAGGTAAATTTTTGCAAAAAGATAATTTTGTTGTGTTATGACATGTTCAACAACTGGTAAAACATGCATCATATGAATTCAAGTAACCTTAGGAACTGGTTACAGATATCAACATAAAGGGAGTGGGCTCCAACCCAACTCATCCATGTCAAGTCCTTTGACTTGACCCAAGTAGTTCTTCCCACACACACTGGTTTGTAAACAAGTGGACGTAGCCCAAGAGCGGTTACCCAACTGTCCTTGACCGTGGACACGACTATTCAAATAGTTTTACACTCTGCAGAGGTTTCACACTTTACCCACAAGATCCGGGGAACTTCCGTGTCATCCACGACCCGCGGTACCTCAAGTACCCGGGGTAAGCACCCGATCACTATCTTTCCCTAGATGACACTAGCATAGAGTCCACTTGATTGGTAGTAACCCCCATGCCCAACATTATCACATAACTCTTTCGTGGAGCCACGCTCCATAATCATCTCACATCACAAGCACGGGGTACCAATGGTGTGTCCGGTGCCCTGTGAAAACAGTCATGGCCACCCTACCTGGCACGACCCCGTCCTGAGAGAGCGCAACAACAACTCTCCCGTCACTGGTAATGCGGGCTCCAAGCTAGTATCATCCTAGGTAATCAATAATGCCCTTTCCCATATAAGGGTAGAGTGGCTGCGCATGTAAGGTTGGAATAACGGTCGCAACTTAAACCAATCCGTTTTGAAAACAACACACACACTTGCCTCGGTACACCACTTCATCCTCAAGTGGTTACCCAACTCATTATCTCCTTCGGGCATAAGTGGCACCCGACAGGGTTTTCAAAAAGTCTTTTGAAAACAATCTTGCTCCCATCACCATGCATATTCCTGTCCCTTTTTGCGTAGCATCTACTTTAGCATCCTATCAAATCCCACCGGCATAACCCTCATAGGAAGGTAGGGTCATGCACAATGCAAGTATCAACAAGGAAGTAACAGAGGTAACCCATCAAGGTGGTTACCACCTCATCATGATTCCATTTCAACAACAATATGGTGCTATATGACATGCATAAAAGGGTTTCTTAGACATGGTCGAAGGGCTGCTTGCCTGGTTCATCAGAGTCTTCAAATCTTGTGGTCCATCTCCGAGTATCTTGTGTACTTCGTCAACCAACATCGGAAAAAATCAAAGTAAGCAATACAACAAGGCAGGAAATAAAAGTGCTCTAAAATATTAATTTGACTTTTCTAGGACATCTATGGTTATATGAAAAATAACCAGAGTGGTTTCATTGGGATTGGGTCAGTGGATATTCCTGAACATTTCAATATGATGGAATCAAGGGATTTGTGGATTTGCAAGAAGTGTATAGAAATATATTTTTGAAAAATGAGCAAAGGCACCCATTTAACAAACCATGATTTTAGAAGTATCTAGGAGTTGGTTTCATTGGATTTGGAGTTCAAATGATTTTCCTATGAATTTGCAAAGTTGACAAATATGAAGAAATGGCTCATTATTTTGTGTGGTACAGAAAGTATTAAGAAAAATGTTCATAAACTAAGTTATAATCTTAGAAGCATCTAGGAATTTGAATCATGGCATTTGGATCAATTTTGAGCTCTCTATGATTTTCTAAAGTTCATCATAGAAATAGGAAAATAGGGTTTTTCGAAATATGTGTGAAGAAAAGTTTCCTGGAAAAATGTGTAAACAACACCATGTGATAGATCATGAATTTATGAACTACTACAAATTTGAATCATCAAATTTGGAGCTCTGTTGAATTATTTATGGATTTTTGAAGTTAACTGGAAAAAGAAAAAGGAAATAAGGCTTTAACCTTATCCTGTGCACGGGGCGACAGATAGACCGTGGGCCGGCCCAACGGCTCGGTTGCGCGGGAAGAGATGGTGATGTCGAAGGCGGCTTCGCAGGGGTGCACCTTCGCGCAGGGGAGGCGGATCCGGCCGAAGCCGTTTCCACCTAAACGGTCAGGCCCGCCCGCTGGGTCGCTGACGTGCGGGGCCCAGAAGCAGGCCGTCTTCAACCTCCCGCGCGCGCTCCGGCCGCGGGGAGGACCGGCTCCCGCCGGCGATTGCCGGGGCTACAGAGCGCCCCCGGCAACGCTCTTCCCACCGGTGTGACCAGCGCAGAGAGGCGCTTCTAGCCACTGGTCACACGCATGCCGAGGAGGACTTGGTCAAGGAGAGCACCGTCCGTGGCGGACATGGCCGACGGCGATAGCAGGCACGGCACTTCGGCCATCAGGAGGAGTAACCGGAGTGCGGGGGAGCTCCGCGGGGGCAGTAGAGATGCAAAGTAACCCATAGGTGGGGAGGAGGGGGCCCGGACGACGAGAATTTAGGCGGTGGTCGGCGGCTCGGCTCCAGCCATGGATGAGGTTGGAGGGCACGAGGAGGGGAGTGGGTTGGTCCAGGGGATGCACGGGAGGGAGAGAGAGCTCGGGGGTGGCCTTAAGTAGCTGACCCGTCGCTCACCATGGACGCGGTGCACAGTGGCTGCGGCAACGGCTCGGGAGGCCAAGAGAGAGGGCGAGGGGCTGCCTACGGTGTTTGTGGGAGTTGAGTGGGGCGCCAGGAAGAGAGAGGAGGA
This sequence comes from Triticum aestivum, assembly GCF_018294505.1. Classification (NCBI taxonomy): domain Eukaryota; kingdom Viridiplantae; phylum Streptophyta; class Magnoliopsida; order Poales; family Poaceae; genus Triticum; species Triticum aestivum. Next base: position 461,087,280 of record NC_057797.1, read on the forward strand.
GCGGGGCGAGCTGCACGCGGCCACAGGAGCTGTGCGAGCATTGGCCGAGCCGGGCGGCTCTGGGCATGTGCCGCAGGAGGTGAGAGAGAGGAGGAGAGGAGGGGGCCTGCACGGCTATCATGTTGCGGGCGTCGAGAAACTCAACTGGCGCAAGGGGAGGCTCGAGGTGGTCGGGGGACGCGGCGTCAACGGTCGGGAGCGCGATGACGTGCTCCAAAGCGCGTCTTCGGCCAGCATCCGTGGCTTTTCCGTGCGCACTCACGCGTCCACTTGTGTCTAGTGGCTGCAGGGGGAGTAAACAAAGTGGAAATGGCATTGGATGCCTTGGGGAACCAGTAGAAGAGAGGAGGGGTAGAGAGAGAGTGAAAATGCTGCTTTCCATAGAAGAAAAGTGGATCCCTGCCCCCCTTCATCATTGCCTCTCAGGCAGGGAAGCACACAAGAGGTAGAGGGGGACTAGGAGAGGTTGTGGGAAGAAGTTCAACTCATGGAGATTAGTGGAAATGGCCAAAACATGCATTTTAAGTTTCTGCCAGAAGGTGTTTGATGTATGTTTGGGAAAGCAAATGGACTTCCCTTGTCATGAGGCTTGACATGGTCAAATGGACTGGGAAAATAAGAGGTTCCACCAAGATTGAGTTCATTTGGGCAAAGTAGCCAATGTAACTTTGGTAAACCCTAGAAATCAGCAAAAATGGCTCTACCAGGGTTTAGTCATGCAAACCTATTCTCCTTGATGCACCACTTGGTGTAGTGTCGCCATTTGAGGACTTGAACATGTCCACAAAAATTCAGATCACAAGGACATAGTTGGCACTTTAGAGTTGTTCAAATTTGGTTCTGGGCAGAAAGGGTTTTAGAACACTTTGATCGTGATATCCTTCTCTCCAACTTGTGCCATTTGGTCTAGATACATTATTACACCATTTGAGCATGTGCACCAAGTTTGAGAGCATTTGGACATGTTTGGCAGTGCAAAGTTGTTCAAACTTGAAGAAGGACAGAAATGGTTTTGAGGGGATTTCATGGGGTTATACTATTCTCCATGACATGAGACTTGGCAATATCATCAAACATGTCATATGTGACATGCTAGAATTTTCTTTGAATTTTTGGGAAATAGTTCCTTTGTAAATATTTCAAAAGCTTGAAATATCCAAAAAGGGTTTTTGAGGGATTTGACCAATAATTTGAACATGACCATGTGTTGAAACTCTTATATATGGACAATATATGTCCACTGAGCTTCCCTAAAGTTTCTCAAATATTTTTAAAACATTAAAATAATTTTAACCTATTATAGACCATTTCCGGCCTTAAGAAAAAGTCTTTAAATAAAATAGGAAAATAACTTTTAAAATTATATTTTTGTGGTTTATGGAAGCCCTACACCTAATAGGTTTCAAATATACTTTTTGAAAGATTTTTCACACCCTTAATTAAGTACTTGTAGTTCAAGTCTCAATTCAGGGGGTTTTGGAAAACCTAATTTAGAAAATTCTTTTTGGCCAAAATATTTTTGCAAGAAATTGTTTTTGTGTCCTACACACATGGCATGATCATTGGGAAAGGTTTTGGATCAAGGAGAGGAGTATAAAAGTTGGAGGATTTATTTGATTTTTAGAGCATTTGCAACCAACACACAAAAATCAAATCAAACAAAGACCAAAACACTCAAAAGTTTTTGTCAAACCACATTTTATCATGATTGATTTGCTTAAGTGTCATGGCATGAAAATCAGGGTGTGACATACTATTCATGCATTTGGTTCAAAGGAATAGAACAAAGGAAAACTATAGGATTTGTTCCTTTAGTGTCACCTTGAAAGAAAAACCATAGGAATTTTAATATCCACTTGTCCTCCTTTTCAAATTCCTATTCATGAAGCACAAGACTAAGAGATAGTAACATAATAACATTATAACCATACATTTTCTTGTGGTTTGACTTAATCTCACCATGCTTCTTTGCATCCTGTGATCTTCCAATTCTTGTGAACCAAACACCCAGATTGGGAGAAATCCTATGTTTTTAAATTCTCTATTTTGCACGTGCATTCCTATCCTATTACTGTGTATTTCCTATCCCTGCGTTGTTAGAATCCTCCAATTCAAACTTTCAAACGAGGCCTTACAGAATTACTTCTCTTACAGATAGTTGTCAAAGAAAACCTTGTGTGGTTTGTCCCGCTCCTGCTATGCCTTCGTCCACCGCAGCTCAGCTGCTCCAACGACAGAAGGGTCCAGCACAGCAGGGATCCGGCCTCCAGACTGTCTTTCACCGCCTCAGATCTTCTTCCCTGCCGCAGCCAGCCATGACAACTGCATTACCATCATCAACCGAGCAGATGACCTCGAGGACTACACGGGTCCGCAAGAGAGGTCGCACTCTTTCGTCTCTGCTTATGTTATACATCTCTTAATATTACATGCTACTTTATCGTCCTGTTCACTGATTAGACTCTGAGTCAGCTCCAAACTAATGGTCAAACGTGAGTTTTTAAATGGTTGTGGGGTACATATCGGGGCCGCAATCAATAGTATCTATCTACTATATGGTTAATCTCTGGCGTCTAGTATGAGTTTCATGTTGGGTGGCAAACAAACAGTAAAGAAGCCATTATCTGTATTTTTTAACTGAAGCCATTATCTGCTTGCTATGATTGGTTTTGGGTCTATCCACAGGTTGCTACCATCACTCTGGATTTCTGCATGCACTCCTTACATAATCTCACTATATTTAATTCCTATGCATGTCAATTATTGTCCACAATGGAGATGGACATGTAGAGCAAAAGAGACGAGCCTTGCGTGGCAATAAAATATCATGCAGATGTCACTCCATGGTAGGCGCAAAGGCAGCCCCCCTCCACCCATTTCAGATTGTAATCGAGAGGAAGATATCTGTTCTGAGGGGGATTCAGAAGGAGAAGACCACTCCTATTTACCCCCCTGAGGTCTTCGCTCTAACTTGGCATGCTGATGTTGGTTATATCATGCATATGGTGCCTTGCATTGCTTACTTTATACATCAAATATGTCATCTGCTTAGTTTGGACATGCTTTGTGTGAATTCCATCTGTTTAGTTTATTCATCGTTTATGTGAATTATGCAATGCCATCTTGTTTAGCCAGGCATCATATATGTGAATTTTGCAATGCCATCCTGCTTAGCCAGTCATCTTACATGTGAATTTATCAGGCCATCCTTTTTTGTTATGTATTACATTTGTCAACAATGTTAGTACATTCAACTACTCTTCATGTGCATCAGCCATTTCACACGGTGATAGAAAATTCTGGAGTGAAAACAAGGTCTTCAGAGTAGACTATGCTATCTGATGAAGCGCATATCTCATTGGTTACGGATATCCTTAGAGGAGGATTCAGAGACAGGTGACTAGTCCTACACCCCCCCCCTGAGGTGTATGCTCTAACTTGGCAGGGTTATGTTGCTCATATCGTGTGTATGGTGTCTTGCATTGCTATTTCATTTGATTAGTTTAGACACGCTTTGTGTGAATGCCACCTCTTTAGTGTCTAATTACCATATATGTGAATTATACATTGCCATCTTGTTGCAAGACATTATATATGTGAATTATGCAATGATATCTTTTTGCAAAGGCATTATATATGTGAATTATGCAATGCCATGCTGTTTAGCCAATCATCATGTATGTGAATTATATCATGCTGTCATTTTTTTGTATTACGTGTTCCATTTGTCTACAATGTTTGTATATTCAACAACTCTTCCTATGCATCAGCCATTTGAAGTAGTGATGGAAGTATCTAGAGTGAAAATAAGGTATTTAGAGAAGACAATGCTACCTGCTGAAGCAGACATCTTGTTGGTTACAGAGAGCTCCTTAGAGGAGGATTCAGAGACTGATGACCAGTCCTATTTTCCCCCTGAGGTCTATGCTCAAACTTGGCAGGCTTATATTACCCATGCCATGCATCTTGTCTTGCATTGCTTAGTTTTTACAACATATAACAAGTTTCCTCTCTATGTGTTGAAAATCTTGAAGCTATGCTTGTTTTACCTTCCTATGCAAGTTGATTGTTGTTCCCATAAATTGTTTGCTCAAAAAATCCCCATGCATAGGAAGTGGGTTAGACTTAAATGTGCTAGTCATATTCTTCAAGATTCTCTCTTTATGTTTCAATTCTTATCTTTTATGTGAGCATCATTGAAATCATCATGCCTAGCTAGGGGCGTTAAACGATAGCGCTTGTTGGGAGGCAACCCAACTTCATTTTTGTTCTTTGCTTTTTGTTCCTGTTTAGTAATAAATAATTCATCTAGCCTCTGTTTAGATGTGTTTTTATGTTTTAATTAATGTTTGTGCCAAGTAGAACCTTTGGGGAGACTTGGGTGAAGTCTTTGCGATCTTGCTGTAAAAAATATAAACTTTTGCGCTCACGAGATTAGCTGCCATTTTTTACTGGAGAGTGCGTTTAGGTTGATTCTTTTTGCAGATGATTAATAGACAAATTCCTCAGGTCCAGAAATATATTTCAGAATCTTTGGAGTGACAAAAGTATTCGAAATCTCCAGATTTCTACAGACTGTTCTGTTTTTGACAGATTCTGTTTTCTATGTGTTGTTTGCTTATTTTGATGAATCTATGAGTAGTATCGGAGGGTATGAACCATAGATAAGTTGGAATACAGTAGGTATTACACCAATATGAATTTAGAATGAGTTCACAACAGTACCTAAGTGGTGATGTATTTTCTTATACTAACGGAGCTCATGAGTTTTCTGTTGAGTTTTGTGTTGTGAAGTTTTCAAGGTTTGGGTAAAGATTCGATGGACTATGGAATAAGGAGTGGCAAGAGCCTAAGATTAGGGATGCCCAAGGCACACCAAGGTAATATTCAAGGACAACCAAGAGCCTAATCTTGGGGAAGCCCCGTATGGCATCCCCTCTTTCGTCTTCGTTCATCGGTAACTTTACTTGGAGCTATATTTTTATTCACAACATGATATGTGTTTTGCTTGGAGCATGATTTTATTTAATTTTGTTTTTATTAATGTTTGAATAAAATACCAAGATATGAAATTCTTAAATGCTAGAGAGTCTTCACATAGTTGCATAATTATTCAACTACTCATTGATCTTCACTTATATCTTTTGGAGTAGTTTGTCATTTGCTCTAGTGCTTCACTTATATCTTCTTAGAGCACGGAGGTGGTTTTATTTTATATATTAATTATTGATCTCTCATGATTCACTTATATTATTTTGAGAGTCTTTTATAGCATCATGGTAACTTTCTTTGGTTATGAACTTAGTCCTAATATGATAGGAATCCAAGATGGGTATAATAAAAACTTTCATATAAAGTGCATTGAATACTATGAGAAGTTTGATACTTGATGATTGTTTTGAGATATGAAGATGGTGATATTAGAGTCATGCTTGTGAGTAGTTGTGAATTTGAGAAATACTTGTGTTAAAGTTTGTGATTCCCGTAGCATGCACATATGGTGAACCGTTATGTGATGAAGTCGGAGCATGATTTATTTATTGATTGTCTTCCTTATGAGTGGCGGTCGGGGATGAGCGATGTTCTTTTCCTACCAATCTATCCCCCTAGGAGCATGCGCGTAATACTTCATTTTGATAACTAATAGATTTTTGCAATAAGTATGTGAGTTCTTTATGACTGATGTTGAGTCCATGGATTATACACACTCTCACCCTTCCACCATTGCTAGCCTCTCTAGTACCACGCAACTTTCGCCGGTACCATAAACCCACCATTTATCTTCCTCAAAACAGCCACAATACCTACCTATTATAGCATTTCCATAGCCATTCCGAGATATATTGCCATGCAACTTTCCATCGTTCCGTTTATTATGACAGGCTCCATCATTGTCATATTGCTTTGCATGATCATGTAGTTGACATCGCATTTGTGGCAAAGCCACCATTCATAATTCTTTCATACATGTCACTCATGAGTCATTGCACATCCCCGTACACCGCTGGAGGAATTTATATAGAGTCATATCTTGTTATAAGTATCGAGTTGTAATCTTTTGAGTTGTAAGTAAATAAAAGTGTGATGATCATCATTATTAGAGCATTGTCCCAAGTGAGGAAAGGATGATGGAGACTATGATTCCGCCACAAGTCGGGATGAGACTCAAGACAAAACATAAAAAAAGGGAGAAAAAAGAAAAGGCCATAAAAAAGAGAAGGCCAAAAAAACAAAAAAAATGAGAGAAAAAGAGAGAAGGGACAATGTTACTATCCTTTTGCCACACTTGTGCTTCAAAGTAGCGCCATGATCTTCATAACAGAAAGTCTCCTATCATGTCACTTTTCATATATTAGTGGGAATTTTCATTATAGAACTTGGCTTGTATATTCCAATGATGGGCTTCCTCAAAATGCCCTAGGTCTTCGTGAGCAAGCGAGTTGGATGCACACCCACTTAGTTTCTTTTGATGAGCTTTCATACACTTATAGCTCTAGTGCATCCATTGCATGGCAATCCCTACTCACTCACATTGATATGTATTGATGGGCATCTCCATAACCCGTTGATATGCCTAGTTGATGTGAGACTATCTTCTCCTTTTGTCTTCTCCACAACCACCATTCTATTCCACCTATAGTGCTATATCCATGGCTCACACTCATGTATTGCGTGAAGATTGAAAAAGTTTGAGAACATCAAAAGTATGAAACAATTGCTTGGCTTGTCATCGGGGTTGTGCATGATTTAAATATTTTGTGTGATGAAGATAGAGCATAGCCAAACTATATGATTTGTAGGGATAGCTTTCTTTGGCCATGTTATTTTGAGAAGACATAATTGCTTGGTTAGTATGCTTGAAGTATTATTATTTTTATGTCAATATTAAACTTTCGTCTTGAATCTTATGGATCTGAATATTCATGCCACAATAAAGAAAATTACATTGATAATTATGTTAGGTAGCATTCCACATCAAAAATTCTATTTGTATCATTACCTACTCGAGGACGAGCAGGAATTAAGCTTGGGGATGCTTGATACGTATCCAACGTATCTATAATTTTTGATTGTTCCATGCTATTATATTATCAACCTTGGATGTTTTATATGCATTTATATGGAATTTTATATGATTTTTGGGACTAACCTATTAACCTAGAGCCCAGTGCCAGTTTCTGTTTTTTCCTCGTTTTTGAGTATCACAGAAAAGGAAAACCAAACGGAGTCCAATTGACCTGAAATTTCAATGAGATCATTTTTGGACCAGAAGAAGCCCACAGAGTACTGGAGATGGGCCAGAAGAGTCCCAAGGCCACCACGAGGGTGGGGGCGCGCCCTACCCCCCAGGGCGCGCCCCCCTACATTGTGGCCGCCTCGGGGACCACCTGACTTTTTCCCGACTCCAACACCTCTTATATATGCCCAAACTTCTAGAAAGAAACCTAGATCGGGAGTTCCGTCACCGCAAGCCTCTATAGCCACCGAAAACCAATCTAGACCTGTTCTGGCACCCTACCGGAGGGGACTCCCTCTCCGGTGGCCATCTTGATCATCCCGACGCTCTCCATGACGAGGAGAGAGTAGTTCACCCTCGGGGCTGAGGGTATGTACCAGTAGCTATGTGTTTGATCTCTCTCTCTCTCTCTCTCTCTCATGTTCTTGATTTGGCACGATCTTGATGTATCGCGAGCTTTGCTATTATAGTTGGATTTTATGATGTTTCTCCCCCTCTACTCTCTTGTGATGGATTGAGTTTTCCCTTTGAAGTTATCTTATCGGATTGAGTCTTTAAGGATTTGAGAACACTTGATGTATGTCTTGCATGTGCTTATCTGTGGTGACAATGGGATATCAGGTGGTCCACTTGATGTATGTTTTGGTGATCGACTTGCGAGTTCCGTGACCTTGTGAACTTATGCATAGGGGTTGGCACACGTTTTCATCTTGACTCTCCGGTAGAAACTTTGGGGCACACTTTGAAGTTCTTTGTGTTGGTTGAATAGATGAATCTGAGATTGTGTGATGCATATCATATAATCATACCCACGGATACTTGAGGTGACATTGGAGTATCTAGGTGACATTAGGGTTTTGGTTGATTTGTATCTTAAGGTGTTATTCTAGTACGAACTCTATGATAGTTTGAACGGAAAGAATAGCTTCGTGTTATTTTATTACGGACTCTTGAATAGATCGATCAGAAAGAATAACTTTGAGGTGGTTTTGTACCCTACAATAATCTCTTCGTTTGTTCTCCGCTATTAGTGACTTTGGAGTGATTCTTTGTTGCATGTTGAGGGATTGTTATATGATCTAATTATGTTATTATTGTTGAGAGAACTCGCATTAGTGAAAGTATGAACCCTAGGCCTTATTTCCTAGCATTGCAATACCGTTTATGCTCACTTTTACCACTTTCTACCTTGCTGTTTTTATATTTTCAGTTTACAAAAACCTTTATCTACCATCCATATTGCACTTGTATCACCATCTCTTCGCCAAACTAGTGCACCTATACAATTTACCATTGTATTGGGTGTGTTGGGGACACAAGAGACTCTTTGTTATTTGGTTGCAGGGTTGTTTGAGAGAGACCATCTCCATCCTACGCCTCCCACAGATTGATAAACCTTAGGTCATCCACTTGAGGGAAATTTGCTACTATCCTACAAACCTCTGCACTTGGAAGCCCAACAACGTCTACAAGAAGAAGGTTGTGTAGTAGACATCAAGCTCTTTTCTGGCACCATTGTCACGGAGGCGAGGAAAGCGGCACTAACACCCCGTCAACTAAGCTCTTTTCTGGCGCTGTTGCCGGGGAGGTTAGCGCTTGAAGGTATATCTTTAGATCTTGCAATCGAATCTTTTAGTTTCTTGTTTTCTCACTAGTTTAGTTTATAAAAGAAAACTACAAAAAATGGAATTAAGGTTGCCTCATATGCTTCATATTTTTAATGTCTTTCGTGAAAGTAAGGATTCCGATAATTGTGCCAAAGTGTTACAAGAAGAATGTGTTAAAATGTTTGGCACTAAATCTTTTGATGATGAGCATGATTGAAATGTTCTTAGTATGAATTACTTGAATATACATGATGCTAATGATATGCAAAGCCACAAGCTTGGGGATGCTACGTTTGATGAAGATGATAATTTTTTGTCCCCCAAGTTTTGATGAGCAAATTTATTTTGATGATAGCATGCCTCCTATTTATGATGATTATATTGATGAAAGTGGGTTTGGAAGAGTGTCAACTTTAGGAAGTAATGATCCCACTATTTTGGAGGGTGTTGAATCTTATTGTGATAATTATGAAAGTGGGTTTGGAGAGATCATGACTTTAGTTGATGTTAATCCCACTATTTTGGAAGAGTGTCGACTTTGCATACATGTGGATCGTGTTAAGAATATGATTGATAGCTATATTGTTGAATTTTCTTATGATCCTACATGTAATTATTATTAGGGAGGAATATATGATCGTAGGAATTGCAATAATATCAAGTTTCCTCTCTATGTGTTGAAAATCTTGAAGCTATGCTTGTTTTACCTTCCTATGCAAGTTGATTATTGTTCCCATAAATTGTTTGCTCAAAAAATCCCTATGAATAGGAAGTGGTTTAGACTTAAATGTGCTAGTCATATTCTTAATGATGCTCTATTTATGTTTCAATTCTTATCTTTTATGTGAGCATCATTGAAATCATCATGCCTAGCTAGGGGCGTTAAACGATAGCGTTTGTTGGGAGGCAACCCAAACTCATTTTTGTTCTTTGCTTTTCGTTCCTGTTTAGTAATAAATAATTCATCTAGCCTCTGTTTAGATGTGGTTTTATGTTCTAGTTAGTGTTTGTGCCAAGTAGAACCTTTGGGAAGACTTGGGTGAAGTCTTTGCGATCTTGCTGTAAAAAACAAAAACTTTTGCGCGCACGAGATTAGCTGCCATTTTTTACTGGAGAGTGCATTTAGGTTGATTCTTTTAGAATATGATTAATAGACAAATTCCTCAGGTCCACCAATTTATTTCAGAATCTTTGGAGTGACAGAAGTATTCGAAACCTCCAGATTTCTACAGACTATTCTGTTTTTGACAGATTCTGTTTTCTATGTGTTGTTTGCTTATTTTGATGAATCTATGAGTAGTATCGGAGGGTATGAACCATAGAGAAGTTGGAATACAGTAGATATTACACCAATATGAATTTAGAATGAGTTCACAACAGTACCTAAGTGGTGATTTATTTTCTTATACTAACGGAGCTTACGAGTTTTCTGTTGAGTTTTGTGTTGTGAAGTTTTCATGTTTTGGGTAAAGATTCGATGGACTATGGAATAAGGAGTGGCAAGAGCCTAAGATTGGGGATGCCCAAGGCACGCCAAGGTAATATTCAAGGACAACAAAGCTTGGGGATGCCCCGGATGGCATCCCCTCTTTCGTCTTCGTTCATAGGTAACTTTACTTGGAGCTATATTTTTATTCACCACATGATATGTGTTTTTCTTGGAGCGTGATTTTATTTCATTTTGTTTTGCTTGCTGTTTGAATAAAATAACAAGATCTGAAATTCTTAAATGTTAGAGAGTCTTCACATAGTTGCATAATTATTCAAATACTCATTGATCTTCACTTATATCTTTTGGAGTAGTTTGTCATTTGCTCTAGTGCTTCACTTATATCTTCTTAGAGCACGGAAGTGGTTTTATTTTATATATTAATTATTGATCTCTCATGATTCACTTATATTATTTGTAGAGTCTTTTATAGCATCATGGTAATTTTCTTTGGTTATGAACTTAGTCCTAATATGATAGGCATCCAAGATGGGTATAATAAAAACTTTCATATAAAGTGCATTGAATACTATGAGAAGTTTGATACTTGATGATTGTTTTGAGATATGAAGATGGTGATATTAGAGTCATGCTTGTGAGTAGTTGTGAATTTGAGAAATACTTGTGTTAAAGTTTGTGATTCCCGTAGCATGCACGTATGGTGAACCATTATGTGATGAAGTCGGAGCATGATTTATTTATTGATTGTCTTCCTTATGACTGGCGGTTGGGGACGAGTGATGGTCTTTTCCTACAAATCTATCCCCCTAGGAGCATGCGCGTAATACTTCGTTTCGATAACTATTAGATTTTTTCAATAAGTTTGTGAGTTCTTTATAACTAATGTTGAGTCCATGGATTATACACACTCTCACCCTTCCACCATTGCTAGCCTCTCTAGTACCGTGCAACTTTCGCCGGTACCATAAACCTGCCATTTATCTTCCTCATAACAGACACAATACCTACCTATTATGGCATTTCCATAGCCATTCTGAGATATATTGCCATGCAACTTTCCACCCTTCCGTTTATTATGACACACTCCATCATTGTTATATTGCTTTGCATGATCATGTAGTTGACATCGTATTTGTGGCAAAGCCACCATTCATAATTCTTTCATACATGCCACTCATGAGTCATTGCACATTCCGGTACACCGCCGAAGGCATTCATATAGAGTCATATCTTGTTCTAAGTATCGAGTTGTAAGTAAATAAAAGTGTGGTGATCATCATTATTAGAGCATTGTCCCAAGTGAGGAAAGGATGATGGAGACTATGATTCCCCCACAAGTCGGGATGAGACTCCGGACGAAAAATAAAAAAAGGAGAAATAAGAAAAGGCCATAAAAAGAGAAGGCCCAAAAAAACAAAAAAGAGAAAAAGAGAGAATGGACAATGTTACTATCCTTTTGCCACACTTGTGCTTCAAAGTAGCACCATGATCTTCATGATAGAAAGTCTCCTATGTTGTCACTTTTCATATATTACTTGGAATTTTCATTATAGAACTTGGCTTGTATATTCCAATGACGGGCTTCCTCAAAATTCCATAGGTATTCATGAGCAAGCGAGTTGGATGCACACCCACTTAGTTTCTTTTGTTGAGATTTCATACACTTATATCTCTAGTGCATCCATTGCATGGCAATCCCTACTCACTCGCATTGATATATATTGATGGGCATCTCCATAATCTGTTGATATGCCTAGTTGATGTGAGACTATCTATCGGTGGAAACGACACCTATGGGGTCATTAGGATCCCTTCTATGGTTGGTGGGCGTGAGGTTGTGCGAAGAGCAGGTCTGACAGGAAGCACCTGGATCGTTTACCCAGGTTCGGGCCGCAAAGATGCGTAATACCCTAGTCCTGCTTTGGTGGATGTATTTGAGTGTTCTTGAGCTAGCTACGGGGTGCAACTCTGCCCAAAAGAGCTGAATCCCCCTCCTGGTCGCCTCGGGCCTCCTTTTATAGGAAAAAGGGGTTGCCACAGTGGCACACAGGAGGTGGAAGGGTTTACAGTTGACAAGCCTATCCTCTGGAACCATCGGAAAAACGCATTTAATGTGCCGCCGACGTGCCCTCCTTGCTTTATCGGGGATGCCAGGGAAGCACATCCCGGCTGTCGCCGCCTCGTCTGGCCTCGACACACGTCCGAGCTGATGAGGCATCGTGGCGTCACGTTGGCTGGCTGCTGGGCTGGCGCGGTGGTGGAGCCCTCATGCCACCACGTAGGTGCTTGCTGAGTCGGTGTAGAGGCCGTCTATCGCCACGCAGGTGCCTGCCAAGCTGGTTGAGCTAGCAGCTGCTTGGGGACGGTGGTGGAGTCTTGGCTGGCGCGGGCCTGGCAGTGGCCCTGCTGATGCCCTCGGCAAGGGTCTTGCCGGGGGCCCGGCAAGGGTGCTGCTATGGCATTGCAGTTGTCCCCGACAAGGGTCTTGCCGGGGGTCTTGTGGATTTCCTCGGCTAGGATCCCGCCGAGGGTCGCCGTCTTCTGGTCCTCATCTGATCTCACATGTTTATGATCTTGACGAAGATTTGCATGCCACCACAGAGGCGCCTCCCGAGCCTTGGTTTCAATGTAGTTAGTTGGGTTAGAGCATGTGGGCTCAAGGGTGGCTCACTCCGCTGGCATCGGGCAAGTTGCCCCGGCAAGGCTCTTGCCGGGGCTGCGGAGGCTGCCTCGGCAAGGATCTTGCTGAGGGAGTCCACCTTGCCCAGTTGCTCTCCTGCCATTCCGGTCTTGGTGTTGCCTTCGTTGTCTCATGTTTTGGCTTCTCTCCGGCTTCCCTCCTCTGCCCTACTAAGTGTGGCCGTGGCGCGCGGCTCTGACTGCCTGTGCACAAGTAAAGGGGTCAAAAGAAGAGCCCCTACTTTTTGTACATCGATAGGAGCCCCCGGGCCTGGGCCACACATAAGCGTGCCGCGTTGTTGGGCTAAGCCCAAAACGATGCGCGGGCAGGTGGGGCGGATTTTATCATAGTAACTTCTCGTCCGCTGCGCTTCCCCACGACCTGCGTTGAACGCGCGACGTGGAGGGTCGTGCGTGACGTGGGGGTCATGCGTGGGGCGGTTTCCGCACGCATGCATCATGTGGCACCCTGGCTCAGAGAAACTGGAACGCCCCGTATTCCAGCCCAGAGATTGAGGAGAAGTCTTATGGAATACGGAACTGCTTAGCATAGAACAAACCAGCTTTCTATTATTACACGAATATGATTACAAGGTCTCCGATATTACAATGAATAACATCGGCACGGCGACACTACGCCATCCTCAGTTGCTCTATGCAAGCAGTAGAACAACTCGAAGCAGCGGAATAACTCTTGCAGCGGAACAACGGCGACGGTGGTAAACTCCACTCCGTAGGGACTCTGGCTGGAACGCTTATCCTAGCTCACAAACAAAGAATCCACGGCAAACAAGCATTCAAATCCGGCATGACCTGCAAACTGGCATGACACGCCAGGTCAGTACATTGAATGTACTTGCAAGCTCACAATAACCAGAAGCATTCAAGACAAACAACAGCATGGCAATTATAGGTTAAGCAAGAAATATTCATGAGGTCATCAGGATAACATGGCAGCAACAATATGAACATGATACAGCTAGAACAACATGAGTATGGCATGAGCATATAAATCTGACGATACTAGCATGCAACCTGATGACACTATATGCACTATTTATTCTGCTCGGGTTACTTCATAACCATCACATGCATCACTTACCATCCTCGGACATCACACGATCATCTCAGAATAAAATCAAGCTTGGTATAAACAATACTGTAGTAATCATTAAATGACCATAAGGAGCTTGATCTTTACCCATGATTCTCGCACAACATCACGAATATCCAACAACTCTATATCCTTGATACCACGGTGATCATTCCGGTGATCACAACCATGACCAACACTTGGTCCCAAACGGTGATCTTTCCGGCGATCGCAACCAACTTATCTCCTCATTGAACCGGGGTTGTTATTAAACACATTATTATTGATACTGTTGACTCACAGTGGAACCGACACGAACTGGGCCCTTATCCACGGGCGCGGCTATCGATAGTTTTAATATACACTCTGCAGAGGTTAGCACACTGTACCCACACTATGGAACCCATGGCCTCGCACTCCCATTCGGGTGGACCAACGGCGTTCCGACAAAACCGATCTACTGCCATGACACTCTCCCAGCCACTCCGACCAACTCCCCTTTGGGCTAAGTCATGGGTGGCCCCGTGTCTACCAAACACACAACGGCCACCGTCGTGGCCCGTCCCAAACAGGGACAAAAGCGCTTATCATCCAATCTACAGGCACACAAGGTTATGTCCGCCTACCTGATCACGGTAAGCACGCCCATAACCTTCCCTAGTTGGAGGCACCGGCGAGAGGCACGACAATAGACCCAGTTAGGACCTTCCCATACCGGCAAGTGTGGTTGCACTAGTCAGCTCGATATGGTGGCACCATGACTCAGCCAACAGTTGTTCAAGTTCAATTTACTCCGGTTAAACTTGAATGCAAATATGCTGAGCCATGATAAAATAACATGATGCAATTGCAAAGCGTGAGCATGATATCAACATAAGCATGAGAGTACGACATAACTATCCATTATATCAACAATGAATCATATCCAACTGAGCATGGCATACTGACTAACATGAACATCAGAAGTACATACTTCTCAGAAACATTGCATGACCACTAGCATCAACAATAAATATCATGCAAGAACATAACAACAATGCAAGCATTTAACCAACAGGATGCAATGAAACATGCATAACAACGGTACTCGGGACAGATGATAGTCATGCACCGAAGACCATTACCGACATCAACATGTACTACTAGCAAGCATAAGCATATGAAAGGAATACTGGCAACTAGTAGGGCATGATAACGAGGTGCATAAAAATATAGCAAGAAAGTAAGGACTAAACCAGAAGCAACAACGATAAGCATATTTTAAACAAGCAAATTTTTAATAAATAGTCAAGTTGAAAACCATGGCTGTTGCATGACTATCATGCTAGTGGGTATTCTGGCTTGCCTGGGGGTGAAGAAGGCACCGGGAAGGAGTGCGGTGAAGCCGCGAAAAGATTTGCCGGAAACAATTCTCTCCCGGAGGGGCTGTTTAAGCATAAGGGCAAAATGGTCATTTTCACAGTGTCAACCATAGTGAAATGAAACCAACAGAACGGGTTCGACGAAACAAAGACGTAGGCTTTGGAATCACCTCATTTGAAGTTGTGGTTAAAAAGATATGAAGGGTTGAAGTTTAGGGACTTTTCTACAAAAATATCATCACAAACAAGTCCCTGAGTGGATAAGACAGAGGCGCAAAGTTAGAAATACGCTTTCTGATTAAGAAAACACATTCTGGGCTGAAACAGAGAGGAAATATGCTTGCTCTAAAAGAAAACGTACTCAGGGGAAAGTATGCTTTCTTTACGCGAAAACGTACTGGAGTGTTTTACGCCTCCACTTAAACACGTGGCAGACGCGGGGCAGGGGCTTGAGCAGCTAACGTGTGGGTCCCACGGGTGGGGCCCATCACTTATCCAGGTCAGCGTGGCGGGGCCGGGCTCTGGTCGACGACGCGTGGGGCCCGCCGCATCTTCTCTCTCCTCCCACGCCTCCTTCTTCTTCCCCCCACGTCTGCTCCTCCTCTCCTCGACAGAACACAGGGCAGGGGCGCTGCCGTCGCCAGGCACGGCGGCTCCGGCCATCTCCTTCCAAGGGAAGGCCACCGGCGAGCGCGTCGCGGCCCACCGCATCCATCCAGAGAGGAAACAAGCACCGGGGAGAAGCGGGATGGCGGCGAGGGGTTGCAGCGGCCGAGGGCAGAGGCGGCGGCCCATCTTGGGAGCCGCGGCCACATGCACTCCGACGACGAACGAATGGGTTGGGGAGGCTCTACGGGGCACGGAGGAGCCAATGGTGGTGGTGGAACGGAGGGAACGGGCTTGGTTCACTGGAATCGAAGCGGACAGAGACGGCGGCTATGGCGGCGATGGTGGACAGAGCGAGCACCTCGAGCTCGTTTGAGAGGCTGGGCGGGACCGGAGGAGAGTTGTGACGCTGGTGGTGAGCTCGGAGGTGCTCGGGGTGGGCTTATATTGCCGTGGGGCGAGGTGCCGCGCTGTCGTCGCCGCGGACGCGTGGCCGGCGCCGCAGACGCGTGTGCACTCGCATGAGGTCAGGGAAGTGATTCGGAGCTCCCGGAGGAGTAGACTACGCCGGAGAGTAGAGGAAGAAGCCGAGCACCATTAAAACATGTCTGGGCACTGTGCTCCCATGATCGTTCGCCGGCGAGCGTCGGTGAGGAAACAGACAGAGGGGGAGAGCGGTCCAGGGGAACGGCGATGACGCGGGCCAGCTGTGGACACACTCACGCGTGCGAAGGCGACGAGAGGAGGAGGTGGTCTAGCACAAACAGCCACTCAACGCGGCCATTGCACACAGAGCGCGTGCACAGGCACGCCATTGTCGCGGTCACCGCGTGCACTGGCATGAGGAGGAGACAAATGTTGCCTAGTGGTATGTTCATCCAAGGTAGGTTGCAACTGCGGTGGTAGTTTGGTTAAAAGAGCTTCGGTTGAATGGTAATTAACCTCTGAAGTTTACTTCAGTAAACTTGGATGAACACTGCTGATCAAGAGGAAGGAGTTTGGAAGCAATTGAGTTATTTGGTAGGTTTAGGGTAAGAAGGACTTTCACCCTGGTAACTTGGAGCAGATTAGGATCAAGATTTAATGTAGTTGCTTAACAACCACATAAACTGGTCCAAAAACTAGATTAGGATGATGCACTCTGATGAAGCATCAACTTGAGCTCAAATTGGGCAAGGCAGAGTCATTTGGTCCTACGAAGATGCTCAAAAAGTCTCATACCGCCAAACTGATACTTGCTTCACAAACATCTCCTTTGGACAGAAACTTGCAAACATTCTAGAGGAATAATGGCTTGATGAACCATGCCCAAAATGGGTGGAGGTAGGTTGTATGGATAATAGAAGACCTAGAAAAATTGGCAGCCATAATGGAGCAAGATAAAATATACTTGCTTCACAAACTGAAATTTTGGACAGAATCAAAGAATAGAAGATGAGCTCACATGGAGGCATGACAGGAGCTCTACTTTGGCGGAGAGCTATGATATGATGATATGAGGGACCATGCAAAATGGCAACTCACTTAGATATGCCTAGCTTGCACCTCCTTCACAAAGCTTCTTTTTGGATAGAAACTTTGGAAAATCATAATTAAATAATTACTAGGCAAATGAGGTTGCATTTTGGCATGTGGCAATGATATGGATAGGAAAAAGGTGTCCAAGGAGTTTGAGGTCAATTGGGAAAATGAAAATAGCACTTGCTTCACAATGTGCCATTTAGGGCAGAATAGGAAATGAATTATTTGAGCATGATGATAAACATGACAAATGAAATATTTTGCCATATTTGAGAAAGATATGACCCAAACAATTTATGAGAATTATTTGGGAATTTTAGGAGTGATGGAAATAAAGGTTGCTTCACAACCTAGGGCAATTTGAGTTATTCCTTTAATAGAAAAGGAATATTCCCAATGAAAAGAATATTGGGATTTGGGCTAGGATGAAAATGAAAGGATCTAGGGAAGGATTTGGGAATCACAAGCCACTCTGGAAACAAAGAAGAGGGCATCTTCTACAGTTTCCAGACCATGTAGCCACGGAAAAAAAGGAAATCTCAGGCAAAAACCTCAGAAAAACAAAAGAAAAAGAAAGGGCCAAATATCACGCTATTACAAACCTTACCCCCTTAATTAAAGAAATCTCGTCCTCGAGATTTGGTTGCTCAGGGAACAAGTATGAAGATACTGACTTAAGGAAACCGTTTCCAACTCGGGTATCCTTTTTCTTATTTTTGTTCCCACAAAATTTTTATCTGACTGGCCCTGGGGTGGTTTGCTTTAATATATCCATATTCTGACAGATCTTCCCTTGCTTGTTCATGCTTATAAAAGCTCCAATTTCTTTTTAGATCTGCTGACTTAGCTGACTGTAATTGATTCTCACGACTGAAATATATGTCGGTCTCACAAATCCAAGAGTGATTTCTGCTGGGTGTGTCATCCGTCACTGACAATCTTTCATGAAGTGGTGATCAGATTTTTCTAGTGGACACCCAAGCTCTAACTCCTTGTATTGGGTTTCTCCACTAAATGCAGGTCCTTCGGGTTCCAAACAGTGAGTTGGGTCATAACCTTTTCCTGACAGCTTCTAGGTTATCGTGGAAGTTTCTGAATCATCTTAACTGGTTCCACTGTCTTGAGTATCATATCTGTACCAAATATTTGATTGTCGCCTGTCGTGGCTAGCATAAGAGTTTGAACTGTATGATAATATCTGCAGACTTGACTAATGGTGGTTCTGCACCACGCGGGTCTTGCAACAGTTTTTATACCTGCATCACTGGTCTTGCTCCTTCATTATTGTTTTCTTGGCCTGGATCCTTGGCTGAAAGAGCTGGGTCATATTGCTTCTTCGTATCACCATAGGTACTGTCAGTGCATTTTTTCGGCAATCGCAGCTTATCCTCATTTTTCTGACAGGGTACCCCATTAAATGGTAGGTTCAACACCCCTCAAGTTCTGACCGCAGGAAAATGATCATCCGAACCTTTGCAAGAAATCGGCAAATAAATCAGTAGCCACCAGAATGGAATTTACAACTCCGATCTGGGACATTACTGAAATAACTCAACCATGGCTCAGGACGGCCGAAAGCAGCTCAGAACATGAGACCGGGTTGATAAGAAGAAGGTGGCAGCTCCCTAAAGTAGCCAAAAAGCAGCTATAGGGCTACTATCACAAAAAGAAACTCAACAGCTGTACGAGACGGCCGAACAGCAACTCAGAACTCGTGACAGTTGTTGAAGAGAGAAATAAAAATCGGCATCCACCCCGGATAGCTAAAAACAACTTAGATCACAAGCGTGGTGCCGTCATTGGAGAAAAAGGGGACAAGGGCTCATCGGGATCATTTTCCAGGTTCACGGGCACTTGCATTGAGCTCATTGATGTCGTCAACCCTCATAATCCTTTGTCACACTACGGTGTATACTGGCTTTCTTCTCTTAACCATCCTCACATGGTTGTCAGATCCTCATCTGAGTGACTTGTAAGATCTTGGTGGTATGCTCACCGCATATATATGAGAATCTGATTCCCGAGACAGACGTGTATCCTGACTGATTCTTGCTTCTGACCAAAATGTTGCGGATCTGATTCTCAGGATTCACTGCCATATGCTATCAATTCACAACGTACTACCTTGTACCAATGTCTTACTGAGGAAGATTGGCTGGCTTGTGCTTGGAACTTTCATCGGACAGCTTGCTGAAGAAGACTGGGTATCGTGCTTCAGAAGCTTACACCCTTAAAGACTTTGCTGGGGAAAGACTCTGTACCTTATGCCGGAAGCTTTGCGGTTGCTTACTGAAGAAGGCAGAGTACCTTGTACGGGAAATCATCCATATATCATACTGAGGAAGATAGATGACTCTTGCCTTGGAAGCTTCTCGGGTATCTTGCAAGGGAAGATTGGGTTGCTTACACCAGAAGCTTCTTATTGTGATATGCGGACTGATTTCCTCATATATAACCATCTTAAAAAATTTGTTATTGATTTCTTGTATGAAACGGGGTTTTGCAGTACTATCCTCCTTTCTGAGTACATGTCATATTTTTGCTTGCTTCTAGGTACATCGGGTTCCAAAATCATCCTCAACGAAAAATTAAACTTGTATCTGAGCCATACCTTTGATAATATTCTATCAACCTTGCACACAATTTATCTTCTTACTGATTTGATTATTTCTGCTATGAGGAGTACACGCTGAGGGAGACTTGACACTCAGTAACATGATCAGATATCCCCCAATCTGAATGCAGTCGGTTGAGAATTCCATACTGTTGTGAGGAGTGCACGTCAATGCAAACTTTATACTGACATTCCATCCAGGATTTCTTTTGTATTCAGACGAGCTATTTCCAATTTCACTGCAGTCTGCTGACAATTCCATTCTTCTTAGCTGAGTTTCCAAATATATGCATTTCTTGCTGACTCTTCGGGTCCGGTGTCGGCTGACGAGCAATTTTAATAGGGGAAAATTTGTAACACCGAAGGCCCAAAGAAAGAAACAAAAGAAACGACTAAAACAAAGGCACACAAACATACTACTAATATAATTAATCAAGCAATCATCACATATTACTGCTACTCACACCATAATATGCATGCACACCTAAGCACACAATTCGCACGGAAACTCCGGTATTACGGTCTAATATGCGGTGGCGGTGTGTACGAAAATTATATCCATGTGTGGAAGGAGTTGGCGTAACTGAAGCTACACCAAGCACTGGCTGAACAGTGGCTGGATCTGGATGGATACACAAGTGAGGACGGACTTGACGATCAAGTAGCGAGACACAAAAGTCACGAGCACCTCATCATCAAGCGTATGAAGGGAATCGTACCCGTCCAAAGAATGAAATGACATGGCAAGATAACAGTGGAAGATTGGGTTTATTGGCATTGCCCTTTTCTGATAACAAAGATCAGCGAGGGTTGCCAAGGGGACGAGATGGAGGGCATGGATGATGATGTGGTCGCATCACACCGAGGAGCAGGCATGCTAAGAAAGATGGTGCAGGCGGTGGACCGAAAACAATGCCACCTACACTCACAAGATTAACTGTTAGTGACAAAATAACAATCTATATGCATGCTATGCGACAAACAAATGCAACAATCAAGTGCTACAAACCAACTGGGGTCTATACTACCGCTTTCTAACATTCGCACGGGCTAGGGCATCCTACAGCCAGACCTGCTCTGATACCAAGCCTGTGGCACCCCGGCTCAGAGAAACCAGAACGCCCCGTATTCCAGCCCAGAGATCGAGGAGAAGTCTTCTGGAATACGGAACTACTTAGCATAGAACAAACCAGCTTTCTATTATTACACGAATATGATTACAAGGTCTCTGATATTACAATGAATAACATCGGCACGTCGACACTATGTCATCCTTAGTTGCTCTATGCAAGCAGTAGAACAACTCAAAGCAGCGGAATAACTCTAGCAGCGGAACAACGACGATGGTGGTGAACTCCACTCCGTACGGACTCTGGCTAGAACTCTTATCCTAGCTCGCAAACAAAGAATCCATGGCAAACAAGCATTCAAATTCGGCATGACCTGCAAACTGGCATGACACACCAGGTCAGTACATTGAATGTACTTGCAAGCTCAAAATAACTAGAAGCATTCAAGACAAACAACAGCATGGCAATTATAGGTTAAGCAGGAAATATTCATGAGGTCATCGGGATAACATGGCAGCAACAATATGAACATGATACAACTAGAACAACATGAGTATGGCATGAGCATATAAATCGGACGATACTAGCATGCAACATGATGACACTATATGCACTATTTATTCTGCTCGGGTTACTTCGTAACCATCACATGCATCACTTACCATCCTCGGACATCACACGATCATCTCAGGATCAAATCAAGCTTGGTATAAACAATACCGTAGTAATCATTAAATGACCACAAGGAGCTTGATCTTTACCCATGATTCTCGGACAAGATCACGAATATCCAACAACTCGGTATCCTTGATACCACGGTGATCATTTCAGCGATCACAACCATGACCAACACTTGTCTCAAACGGTGATCTTTCCGGCGATCACAACCAACTTATCTCCTCATCGAACCGGGGTTGTTATTAAACACATTATTATTGATACTGTTGACTCACAGTGGAACCGACACGAATTGGGCCCTTATCCACGGGCGTGGCTATCGATAGTTTTAATATACACTCAGCAGAGGTTAGCACACTTTACCCACACTACGGAACCCATGGCCTCGCACTCCCATTTGGGTGGACCAACGACATTCTGACAAAACCGATCTACTTCCATGACACTCTCCTGGCCACTCCGACCAACTCCCCTTTGGGCTAAGTCATGGGTGGCCCCGTGTCTACCAAAGACACAACGGCCACCATCGTGGCCCATCCCAAACAGGGACAAAAGCGCTTATCATCCAATCTATGGGCACACAAGGTTATGTCCGCCTACCTGATCAGGGTAAGCACACACATAACCTTCCCTAGTTGGAGGCACCGGCGAGAGGCACGACAATAGACCCAGTTAGGACCTTCCCATACCGGCAAGTGTGGTTGCACTGGTCAGCTCAATATGGTGGCACCATGACTCAGCCAACAGTTGTTCAAGTTCAATTTAATTCGGTTAAACTTGCATGCAAATATGCTAAGCCATGATAAAATAACATGATGCAATTGCAAAGCATGAGCATGATATCAACATAAGCATGAGAGTACAACATAACTATCCACTATATCAACAATGAATCATATCCAACTGAGCATGGCATACTGACTAACATGAACATCACAAGTACATACTTCTCAGAAACATAGCATGACCACTAGCATCAACAATAAATATCATGCAAGAACATAACAACAATGCAAGTATTTAACCAACGGGATGCAATGGAACATGCATAACAACGGCACTCAGGACAGACGATAGTCACGCACCAAAGACCATTACCGACATCAACATGTACTACTAGCAAGCATAAGCATATGAAAGGAATACTGACAACTAGTAGGGCATGATAACCAGGTGCATAACAACATAGCAAGAAAGTAAGCACTAACCCAGAAGCAACAATGGTAACCATATTTTAAACAAGCAAACATTTAACAAATATTCAAGTTGAAAACCCTGGCTACTGCATGACTATCATGCAAGTGGGTATTGTGGCTTGCCTGGGGGTGAAGAAGGCACCGGGAAGGAGTGTCGTGAAGCCGCGAAAAGATTTGCCGAAAACAGTTCTCTCCCAGAGGGGCTGTTTAATTGTAAGGGCAAAATGGTCATTTTCACAGTGTCAACCATAGTGAAATGAAACCCACAGAACGGGTTCGACGAAACGAAGACGTGGGCTTTGGTATCACCTCATTTGGAGTTGTGGTTAAAAATATATGAAGGGCTGAAGTTCAGGGACTTTTTTGCAAAAATATCATCACAAACAAGTCCCTGAGTGGATAAGACAGAGGCGCAAAGTTAGAAATACGCTTTCTGATTAAGAAAACGCATTCTGGGCTGAAACAGAGAGGAAATACGCTTGCTCTAAAAGAAAATGTACTCACGGGAAAGTACGCTTTCTTTACGCGAAAACGTACTTGTTGGGGATATTACCACTGGGTTTAAACCGGCCTACTTGGGCCAGGTTAACGTCATAGTGGTATAAGCAGGTGAAGGCCCAAGGCCTATAGTCGGTTTAGAATCTGTAGCTGTAAAACCGACCAGATGTATAACTTGTATTGTAAGTTAGGGATAGAGAGATACCGACCGGGATACGAATATGAACCGGTCGGGACCCTATGGACCGACGGGCGTCACCCGTGTATAAAAGGGGACGGCCCGGCGGCGGTTCAGGAGAGACAACCACAACTCGGGCCTAGGCGAAGCTTGTTTGCTCCCTAGCCATCGAGACCACATCAATTCCATCACAACTAAACGTAGGCTTTTACCTTCATTGAAGGGGCCGAACTAGTATAAACCCCACGTGTCTTTTTGTCCGCTTTAACCCCTTCAAGTAAACTCGTAGCGATGGCTCCACGACTAAGTCCTTTCACTAGGACATCTGCCGTGACAAATCCACGACAGTTGGCGCCCACCGTGGGGCTATCGCACGATGGTTTGACGATCTTGGAGGGCAAGCTCAAAGGACTCGAAGGCTATGTTGTGGGCCGGATGACCAAGAGTCGTCGGGGAAGGATCTACATCGATGATGTAGGATGGGGTCCTGAGGCCGATTCAATTGAGTATGGTTACCGGGTCCCCTTTGGCAGCGTACACGTCTTCATCGGCAAGATCGGTGAGCCTGGGCCTGAGTCGGACATCTACACCGACCCCGTCGAGACGGCTCAGCGTGCGAGCTTTACTCAGGTTAAACCGGCCATGAAGCGTGCCTTCGTTGGAGTCATCTACAGAGGAGGGCGTGAGGACGAATCAGAGCACGATAGCGAGACTGTCGTCTATTCTGGCGACGAGTCCTCGACCGGAGAGACCGAGTCGCTATACCGGATGCAAGACGATCAAGTTAGGGGTTGTTCCGATGGCGACAGTATTCCGGACCCCCCAGGCCAGATCAACCGGGTTGGAATATTCATGGCTGGCACCCAGGCGGCGAATTATTCTTCGACTGCCGCAGCAATGCTCTCCGGATCCGCAGCGGCAGCGGCAGCAGGGGCAGGAGGCCTTGTGCGCCCGCCGGTTCAAGTTCTATCTGATCTGTTTGACGCGCTGGCCGCGCTTATGGCAGAGGATGACCCGGCGGATCAAGATGCTCATAATGCAGAAATCGCGAAGGTGAGAGAGCAGATCGTGCAAGCCAAAGCGGATCTGGCAGCAGAAAAGACCGGATGGCCGCAGAGCGGGCCGCTTTGGACGCACAGGCCTATAAACTCATGCTTGACCAGAATGCATCACATGAGGTTTTAAAGCGAAAGCACAGATCACGCCTGCCGTTAGGGTTTGACCCCCGAAATCTCTTTCACACTCCGGGAGCTGGACCCAGTAATCCACCGCGGTACCAGGAGACAAACCGGATTGAGGCGCCAGGGCCAGGAGCGACGGTCCAACCTCGCCTGATGGAGCCCCCTCAACAAAATATTGCGATGCCTCCACCGGTGCAGACGCCCCCGGGTCATTATTCGAATCCTATGGACAACCTTGTTGCGGCCGCAGCACGGTTAGAGGCCATCCCGGTCGAAGGGGATTCTTCGCAAGCAGTAGAAACGCGCCGGGTTAAGGAGCTTCTCCGGACCGCGCTGATGCAGCAGGAGGCATACTCATACAGCCGTGATCGGATTCATTCTACGCCCCGTCCGAGCCGGAGTTACAGCAGGCGCATAGATGAACCGGCCATATCAAGCAATGCGCACGACCGTGAAGCGGCCCGTGGTGATGACACGGCAGGTGGTGTTGTCGATACTCGGGATGCAGTGAACCGGGCCCGGGCACAAAGGGAAGCCGAGTTAGCAGCACAGGATAATGCGGGCCAACTTACACCGGTTCGTTCTGTCACCTCTGCCGGACCAGGAATCACATCCGCTCTGGGAGTGCCTTGCTTGATCCCTGCTTTGCGTAGTGTGCGCCTGCCTAAGGATTTCAAGGGCCCACGCAAGGTGCCGAATTATACCACTGATTTACCCCCTGAAGCATGGATAGAGAGTTATGAGATGGCCATGGAAATGCTGGATGTGGATGACGCTGCATGTGCCAAATATTTCACCATGATGCTCGAAGGCACGGCTCGTACTTGGTTAAAGAGCCTACCGCCCAATTCTATCAGCTCTTGGGCCCAGTTGCGGAGCCGGTTTATACAGAATTTCAAGGATACATGTAAGCAGCCCAAGTCCATAGTAGACCTGGCGGCTTGTGTCCAGGAAGAAGGAGAATCAACGACCCATTGGGTGCGTCGCGTTTCGGAAATTTTGCACTCGTCTGACAGGATTAATGCTGACTCTGCGGTCTTAACTCTGAAGGCAACTGCCGGTTTGAGCCTCTAAAATTGAAACTGGGACGCATGAAGCGACTCTGTAATGACATGGGAACCCTCATGGCTGCCCTAGTGAAGTATGCCGATTCGGACAGTACCAAGGATCCCGAGCTTAATGATAATGAAGCAGGGAAGGGAAAGAAGGATAGCAACTCCAAACAGCAGCAGAATAAACTAGTGGGTCATGGAAACGGAGGCAAGCGTAAGGCGGACAGCAGTGTGGACTTTGTGGCTAACACTAACGCACAGGACAGGGGGCAGCGGCGCAGAGGTAAAGCGGCAAATCATAACGGGGCTCCCAATCCTAGTGCAAGCCGTTTGAACTATTTGTTGAATCTGCCTTGCCCAAAGCACGGGACGAAGGAGGCACCGGCTAGCCATCTTTGGAAAGATTGCTACATCATGCAGGAGTTCAAGAACTCTAATGCTTTCCGGTATGATCATGGATCAGGTGGCGGTTCAGGATCCGGTTTCAGCGGGCCGGATCACGATGGGGTTTCCGGTTCAGGACGTAATCAGGGCGGTCACAACTACCAGAATAATCAGAACAGCCAGCAGCAGCAGCAGCAGTCGGGCTATCAGAGCCAGCCGAAGCAGTTGAGCAATGGGCAATACCATGTCTTCACAATGGGCTTGGATAAGCGTGACCGAAAACTCCACCAACGAGCGGTGAATTCTGTTGAACTGGCCTTACCGTGTTACTTACGCTGGTCAGAGCAGCCCATCGTATGGAGTAGAGAAGATCACCCGCCCCGGGTTGATAATCCGGGTTAGTTAGCATTAGTGGTGGACCCTCGGGTGGGGGGTTATAAATTCACCAAGGTACTCATGGATGGAGGAAGCAGTATTAACATACTGTATTATGAGACATTCAGGCGCATGGGACTAACTGACAAGGATCTCAGACCATCAAATACGGTGTTCCATGGTGTTGTGCCAGGCAAATCTGCATATCCTGTTGGTAAAATAGCTCTAGATGTGACTTTTGGAGACGAGCACGACTCCCGGTCGGAAAAATTGAGCTTCGAAGTGGTGAAGATCCAAAGCCCGTATCACGCCTTGTTTGGGCGACCGGCTTATGCCAAATTCATGGCGCGGCCTTGTTATATCTACTTACAGCTCAAGATGCCGGGTTACAAGGGGACGATAACGGTTCACGGGAACCGTAGGATCGCTTTGGAATGTGAAGAGGGTGATGCAGCTTACGCAGAGTCGGTCTGTGCCACGGAAGAGTTGAAGTATTATAAGGACAATGTCGATCCGGCGGATATGACCCCTTTAAAGAAGCCAACTACAGAGCATGACTCAGATCTGAAGTTCAAATCGGCAGCTGAGACCAAGCTTGTTGACTTCGTGCCCGGCGATTCATCCAAGCAGTTCACTATCAGTGCCAACCTGGATCCCAAATAGGAAAGCGCGCTCATCGAGTTCATCCGTGAGAATCGGGACATTTTTGCATGGAAGCCGTCTGACATGCCAGGTGTACCGACGGAACTCGCTGAGCACACTCTTAATGTGGATCCTAAGTATAAACCGGTGAAACAGTTCCTCCGCCGGTTTAACGAAGAAAGACGCAAAGCCATTGGAGAGGAAGTGGCCAGGCTTTTAGCAGCTGGTTTTATTATTGAGGTGTTCCATCCAGAGTGGCTTGCTAATCTGGTGTTGGTTCTTAAGAAAAACGGCACTTGGCGTATGTGTGTGGATTATACAGATCTTAACAAAGCCTGTCCGGCAGACCCTTTTGCCCTCCCCCGTATTGATCAGATCATTAATGCCACGGCGGGTTGTGAGCGTTTGAGTTTTTTGGATGCATACTCTGGATATCATCAGATCAAGATGGCGGTTAAGGACCAGGAGAAAACAGCATTCATCACTCCCTTTGGAGCCTTCTGTTATGTATCTATGCCCTTCGGGCTCAAGAGTGCCCAAGCCACCTATCAACGGTGTGTACAGAATTGCCTGCATGAGCAGATCGGCCGCAATGTGCACGCATATGTATATGACATTGTAGTAAAATCAAGGCAGAAGGAGACGCTGGTGGATGATTTGAAGGAGACCTTTGACAACTTGCGAGCTTACAGGATGATGCTTAATCCGGCCAAGTGTGTTTTCGGTGTTCCAGCAGGCAAGTTACTGGGTTTCTTGGTGTCTAACAGAGGAATTGAGGCTAATCCGGAGAAGATTACGGCTATTACATCTCTAGCTAAACCGGAGTGTATCAACGATGTTCAGCGTTTGGCGGGTCGAATCGCTGCGCTGAGCCGGTTTATCAGCCGCCTCGGGGAGAAGGCTATCCCTTTGTACCAGCTGCTAAGGAAGACAGACAATTTCGTCTGGAGTATAGCTGTTGACGAGGCATTTGAGGATTTGAAGCGGCAGTTAGCCAATCCGCCTGTTCTTGCAGCTCCGGTCGACAAGGAGCCACTATTATTATACGTAGCGGCTAATGCTCGGGCAGTTAGTGTGGCTATTGTGGTGGAGCGCAAAGAGGCAGGCAAGGAATATCCGGTTCAGCGGCCGGTTTATTATATCAGTGAGGTGCTGATTGAGTCCAAGCAAAGGTATCCGCATTGGCAGAAGCTGGTCTATGGTGTTTTTATGGCCAGTCGGAAATTGAAGCAGTATTTTCAAGGGCACCCAATCACAGTGGTCAGTTTAGCTCCCTTGGGTGATATTATACAGAATCGGGAGGCGACTGGCCGGATTGCCAAGTGGGCTATAGAGCTGGGGCCGCACGGTCTGAAGTACGTGCCTCGGACGGCCGTGAAGTCTCAAGCACTTGTTGATTTCATCAATGATTGGACGGAATTACAGGCACCAGAGGAGAAGCCGGATCACACATATTGGACTATTCATTTTGACGGATCCAGGCAATTGGAAGGCTCGGGGGCTGGAGTCGTATTAACTTCCCCGCGAGGTGATAAGTTTTGTTATGTTCTCCGCTTAATGTTCCCTTGTACTAATAATGCAGCTGAGTATGAAGCCTTGCTCCATGGTCTGCGGATGGCTAGAGAGATGAATTTAAGCCGGGTCAAGTGTTTTGGTGACTCAGACCTAGTGGCTCAACAGGTGTCTGGCACTTGGGATTCTAAAGACCCGCTCATGGCTGCATATCGTCGGGAAGTGGATAGTATTGCAGGTTGTTTCAAGGGTTATCAAGTGGATCATGTGGACCGTCGGAAGAATGAAGCGGAGGATGCTTTAAGCCGGTTGGGCTCTCAGCGTAAACCGGTTCCGCCTAACGTCTTTTTGGATGTGTTGCACAATCCGTCAGTCAAGCTCCCAGGTGAAGCGGATTTGGCCATTCCTGATCCGGAGTCCCAATTGGTGGCAGCCCTGCGTGTTATTCCGGAATGGACAGTTCCTTATCTTGCGTACATGACAAGGGGGGAGTTGCCAGAGGATGAGATTCTGGCCAAGCAGATAGTCCGGCGATCCAAGTCTATGACGATTGTCAATGGTGAATTACATCATTGCAGTGTATCAGGG
Organism: Triticum aestivum; assembly: GCF_018294505.1. Classification (NCBI taxonomy): domain Eukaryota; kingdom Viridiplantae; phylum Streptophyta; class Magnoliopsida; order Poales; family Poaceae; genus Triticum; species Triticum aestivum. The sequence goes on from NC_057797.1 coordinate 461,116,802, forward strand.
GCGTTTCAACGTTGTGTCTCTCCTGAAGAAGGCTGTGAAATCTTAAGAGAAATCCATGAAGGGGATTGTGGGCACCACGCCGGTTCAAAGTCTCTGGTTGCAAAGGCGTTTCGTCATGGGTTCTACTGGTTGACAGCTCATGCTGACGCGGAGGACTTGGTTAAACGGTGTGATGGATGTCAGAAATTTTCAAGGCGTGCTCATGTGCCGGCTCAGGAGTTGAGGATGATCCCAATAACATGGCCGTTTGCAACTTGGGGGCTAGACATGGTTGGACCTTTTAAAAGATCCAAGGATAAGAAAACTCACCTTTTGGTGGCAGTTGATAAATTTACCAAGTGGGTTGAAGCGGAGCCTGTCAGCAAGTGTGATGCAGCAACAGCGGTAAAGTTCATCAAGAAGGTGATTTTCCGGTTTGGTTTTCCACACAGTATCATTACTGATAATGGTACCAATTTATCCAAGGGTGCTATGAAGGAGTTCTGTGAACGTGAGCACATCCGACTTGATGTGTCGTCAGTAGCACACCCCCAGTCCAATGGACAGGCAGAACGAGCTAATCAGGAAATCTTGCGAGGCATCAAACCTCGGCTTTTGGTCCCATTGCAAAGAACACCAGGATGTTGGGTTGAAGAGCTGCCATCTGTATTATGGAGTATCAATACTACGCCAAACCGGTCCATAGGATACACGCCGTTTTTCATGGTCTATGGAGCAGAGGCAGTTCTCCCTAGTGACATCCGGCACGATTCGCCTCGTGTGGCAGCTTATGTTGAGGCAGACAATGAGACAGCACGACAAGATGCTTTGGACCTATTGGACGAAGAGCGTGATATAGCGGCGGCCCGTTCGGCGATTTACCAGCAAGATCTTCGTCGCTATCACAGTCGCCGGGTTAGAACCAGAACTTTTCAAGAAGGAGATTTGGTGCTTCGATTCATCCAAGATCAAACGGATATGCACAAGTTATCCCCACCCTGGGAGGGACCTTTCGTAGTCAGCAAGAATCTACACAACGGGTCGTATTATCTGATTGACATTCGAGAGCATCAAGACTCACGTACATCAGAAGAAGAGACCAACAGACCGTGGAATATAGCTCATCTTCGGCCTTACTATACTTGAGCCATTGGCTCTATTTATGTACATATCATGACAATGTATATATTATCTTTGATATATCAAACCGGAGCCTCAGCCGAAGCGGGGTCTCTGTCTTTCTCAACATGCGAGGTTACACGGAGTGATTCTGTCTAAAGCGGCCTCCGGTTTACCCTTTGACATTTGTTTTATATCACTGGGGGCTTTGGTCGTGTCCGAACCAACGAACACCCTTTGATAGGCGACAGCCACCAGATCATTTGGGGACTGAGTCAAGTTTGAACCAGTAATGCCTCTTGGTCGGCCTAAGGCCACAAAATCACTTGGGAGCATGGTCGGGCCCGAGCCATTGCTACGCCTCTTGATTTGGCATATATGCCACGAGTCATTTGGGGACCTGGCTGACTTGAATCATTGTCACCCCTATTGGGGGCCTTGATCCTGTCCGACCATGGTAATGCCATCTGAACAGCTTAATATAGCATATTTTTGCGAATGGTTTTTATCATTACTTTCGTTTCCATCTTGTTTTCATGGTTTGTTCGTTTTTGCTTTTGTTGGATTTCTTTATGTTGACAAGCATATTTTTTTCCGGTTCAGCCAATGATTTTTGATCCCCCTTCTAATCCGGAGGAGTCTCCCGGTTTACCTTTTCCCTGTTAACATCATGGAATAACCAGGGGGCTTGTATTAAGTCAGCACAGTTTGTACGGGGGCTACTTTCTCCCTTTTTGACGGTAATGGTTTATAAAACCACCGCTTCAGGCTTGGATAAGCCAGCTTTATACCCAAACATGGAAGGTATTTATGTATCATGTGTTTGTTATATTTCTGATACACATATCAAGATCATAATCCGGCTGCGGTATAACCGCTACCGAAGTTCAAATTTTTTCTGACTGCAGGAAATATGAATTAAAGTTTTTCAAGCAAAAGCTTTAGTACTTATGCACGAAGGCATATCCCAGGCAGAAGTTTTAACTATCCTATTACAAGGCAGCATGGTGCCCAAACAAAATCATTGTTTTTGTAGAAGGATGTTTCAAATAGCATTTCAAACCGGCTTCCGGTTCAAGCTTGCTCCTCGTCCTCCGCCGCTTCAGCTTCCTCGTCTCTACCCATTCGCTGGAAATCAACAGTGGTCCAGTCGATTCCCATTAAAGCTTGGAAAACAGCTTCTTCATGGATCAGGGAAGACGGTTCAATATCAGGGGCGTAAGTGTGCTTACGGATTGGAGGAATCAGATTCTTCGCTTCAACAGTTGGGGCAGGCACTCGCTTGTTTTGATTATTGTATTGCGCTTGATAATGCATCAAATCTGCCTCTTCAGCTAGCTGGCAAGCCAGAGGGCGCACTGCACGGTTTATAGCCCTTAAATCTTCTTCATCGAACTCAGAGCCGTCTTCTTTCAGACTGGGATAGCCTTGAGCTGCTTCCACAGGATAAAAGTCGGGCACCCATGCCTTTGCCCGGATTAAGGCATTGATGGCTCCGGTTCGGGCAGCGGATTTTTTCAGCTCCTCAATCCGGGCTGGAAGCATTGACAACTTGCTAAGAGTGTCCTGGATTAAGGAGGGCGCCGGGTTGTTGTGAGAAGCTGTGCTGATGATCCGTTGGGCTCGAGTGTACAATTGTTCTACCAAGGTGTAGGCAGCTTTCAGTTTCTTCCTCACATCATTTCCTAAGTGCCCAATACGTGTACCTACAAAAGGATTGGAATGGTCTCAAACCGGACTTACGATACAGCAGATTCAAATTTATCACAGAAGTTACAAGGACTTTACCAAAGATTGCAGCAGTCATGGAGTGTATTTGCCGCTGTACGGCTGTCAGTTCATCTACCACCGGTTTAAGGGCCGCTTCAGCATTTTCTGCTCTTTTGGTTGAACCGGCCTTCTCAGTGGCCCAGTCAGCTCGCTCTTTCTTGAAATTTTGTTTCAGCCGTTCAGCAGTGCTCAAAGCGCTGGTTAATTCTTGCTTGGCCTTATCTGTTTCAGCTTGCTGGGTCTTCAGGGCCTCCTGCAAATCGGCAATCCGGTCCTCCTTGATTTTAATTTCAGCCTGCATACAGATGGCATTTTAAAGCTTTGCACAGGTGAGCCAAGAAATTGAAGTATCAACCACATAACAAAGTTATATGCCTGATACTTGGGGGCTAATGTACCTTCAGATTTTATTGTTCGATTACAAAGTCCCGAGCTAAATACAAGTATTCAACTTGGCACTTGGGGGCTAATGGCTATTTGATCAAGTTATGTTCTAAGGACAACTTTTATTCTTTAGCCCCGGTTTGCTTATGCTAAACCGGCCCTCGAGGGTTATACCGATGGATTTCAATAATTATATATTCAGGATCAAGTCCCGGTTTGACCAAGGTCACAAACCGGCCCTTGGGGGCTACCGGGATGAATGCAAGGGCAGAAAAGAAAGAAGGAATTTACCTCAAATTTATCCCTCATCATTTTGACCAGGCCAGCTTCACAGTCACGGCTAGTATAAAGCCGGTTCAAATACCCAGAGTGAAGATCTTGAGCATTCAGAGCGGCATATGTTTCTAATTCAACATCCCATTTTCCTTTATTCAAAGGGGAAGAATCCTCTTTCATGGTATGCCTGGTAAGGGTGGCAGGATTCCCGGGTTCAGAGCGGCCTACACCGGTAATCACAACATCGTCATCTTTTGACTCGCCGGTTTGGGTTGGTGCGGCCGTTTTGTTAGCAGGAGTGTGGGATTTCTCAATCTGGACAGAGCTGGCAGGCGGATCAGCAGACGCTGGAGTATTAGTAAGACCTTCTTCAGGGATAATGTTGTCTTGCAGAGGAGGATCATTGGGGATATCTTCAGAAGTAAACATTTCACGATCCGGCGCTTGGTCATGTTCTGGGGCTATATTTTCTTCAGCCGCTTTATCCAGGCGGGCCTTCTTGCTTGGTTTCGGTTTAGCCCTGGAAGAAAAGATAAAAATTAAGGAAAAGTGTAAACCATTGCGCAGCATACTGGAAGCATATGTTCGGTTTAACTTACCCAGCAACTGTTTTCAAAGGTGGTAGCTGGGTGGCTGACGATTCACCAGATGAGGAATGAGAAGTGACCTGATAATCGGAGTCGGATGGATTAAGAGGTTGACGGAAGAAACCCGCTTTACGATTTAAATCAATAAAAAGGTCGGAGACCTCGGAGCGGCGTTTTCGAACCGGACTATTTGGTAAACCGGCAGAGGTAACTACCTGGCCACTGTGCCGGGTTGTGCGGCGAGCTTCATGTTACTGGGTCTTCATAAGAAATTGGGAATCCAGATAAGCAAGAGGATGAGAAAATTTAACTTTCCAGTTTGCCCGGTGAAATTTTGGCAAAGGCAAGATTTCTGAATCAGAAGAGAGAATGGTTACCTCAACAAAAACTGCATTGCTGGCTTCAGCGTCATCCTGACAAACATCATTATCAATAAGGCGTGTAAAAAGTAAGCCAAGTGAATCAAGTTCTACCTCAAGATCCGGATTACCCACATCATCATCAATGGCTGGGTCAGATGAAGCGGTGGTTTTTCTCTTATGAGCTGGTTTCTTGACAACCTTGGTCTTGGGCCGGGTTGGCCGTCCTGCTTTCTCTGTTTTGTCTTGAGGAAGTTTCTTACTCCAGAACGGATTATCACCCTGGATCAGCAGCAATTAAAACATTGAACATATAAAATAGTAAACCGGTTCAACAATAGAGCAATTGAAATATTACCGCAGGCGGTTTGTTGGTGGAGCAGTAAGGAAGCAGCCCGGTTTGAGCACAGAGGTGCTCCGGTTCATTCAGCATCTTTTTCACAGATTCTGTGACTTCGTCCTCAGGGAGTTGGATTTTAGTGTGTCGGAGTGGGTCATCGACACTATCAGTATACTCACACATCAAATTTGGGCGCCGGCTTAGAGGCAAAATGCTCCATGATATCCAGCAGCGTGCAAGGTCTATTCCTATTAAACCATTGGCCATGAAGGCCCGGAGCTTGGACAGTTGAGGAGCATATTTAATTCTCTCCTTGGCACTTAGCCTCTGTGGAAAAGGGTGAGTGTTGCTGAGCCGTTCTGGACGGAAGCTAGGCAAGGGATTTTCGTTGTCAGGAGATGTATCCTTGCAATAAAACCAAGTTACGTTCCACTCTTTGGGGTGCGTATGGAGTTTGACATGAGGGTAGGTAATTTCTTTCCTCTTCTGAATGGCCATACCGCCCAGTTCGGTATTAGGGCCGTCAGTGAATTCAGTACGGCGGTTCAGATGAAAGAGATCTCTAAATAATTCGACGGAAGGTTCCTCTTGAAGGTATGCCTCAGAAAGCACTTGAAAATGACATAGATTGGTGACGGAGTTGGGGCCGATATCCTGTGGACGGAGTTGAAAGTTGGCTAACACATCCCGATAAAATTTGGAGCCGGGCGGTTTGAAGCCCCGGGCCATATGATCTGTGAAGACCACGACCTCTCCTTCCTGGGGTGTAGGAGGACATTCATCTCCAGGAACCCTCCAATGAATCGTGTCTTTGCTATCCAAAGCGCCAATCAGGACTAGATCGTTCAGCTGTGATTCTGTGACACGGGAGGGAACCCAGTTGCACTCGTACACTTGTTTGGCCATGACAAGATCTACAAGAAATAAATGATCCGGTTCAAGAACATGCCGGATAAAATAGTGTTGATCTAATTACGGTAAACCGGAGGCAGTACCCATAAACCGGTTTTCTACAACGTAGCATCAGATGGATTCTGGCGGATCAACCAGGGGACTAATGACTTATATACCGGTCTAGCAATTTTTTCTCTATGGATAAGTTAAACCGCCTGGCCTAAGCATCGGAAGCAATCGCAACTATGGATAACTAGTTATGCAGAAACAAGTTTCACAAAATTATGTTACAGCCACGGATCTACAGCAAGCTCATAAAAACAGGAAATATTTTGAAGACTAAGACGGAAACAAAAGTGAACCATTGAGCGGATAGATGCGGGAGATCTATGAGCTTGGATGAGAAATGGTAAGCGGATGCTGAAGGGATCGCTACTGAACACAGCAAGAGTTCACAGATGCATTCAAGATCAGAGAGCAGCTATGAAAGCGCGATGAACATAGCAAGAACATGAAACCCTAGGAACAGATCTAGGTTAAAGTGGGAGAGAGAACTTACCAGGAACGGAGAGGATGCGGAAAGACGCCGCGACACTCTGGTACGTGCAGGTTGATGCAGCGGCCTGAGACGAGGCAGAGGTCGACGGTGGTGGCGGAGCTCCAAAGCCGGCAACGTGAGGAAGAAGAAGAAGAAGAAGGGACGAAGGGGAAGGGAAAACAAATGACCCTTCGGTCTTATTTATAAGGCAACTGAGCTAGGTCAAACGCGTGAATCCAGGAGCTGTCATTAAGAGGGTGTTATGAATTTCATAATGATGTCATGCCGGTTTATAGTAGCCAAATCTGATGACGTCATGCCGGTTTACAGCAATCAAACATGATGACGACATGAACATTTGCCAATTAACAGAAGACATCCAAGACGCAAGATGGTGTGAAGGATTGACATGAACCAGTTCAAATCAATCTGGGGCCTAATGTTGGGGATATTACCACTGGGTGTAAACCGGCCTACTTGGGCCAGGTTAACGTCATAGTGGTATAAGCAGGTGAAGGCCCAAGGCCTATAGTCGGTTTAGAATCTGTAGCTGTAAAACCGACCAGATGTATAACTTGTATTGTAAGTTAGGGATAGAGAGATACCGACCGGGATACGAATATGAACCGGTTGGGACCCTATGGACCGACGGGCGTCACCCGTGTATATAAGGGGACGGCCCGGCGGCGGTTCAGGAGAGACAACCACAACTCGGGCCTAGGCGAAGCTTGTTTGCTCCCTAGCCATCGAGACCACATCAATTCCATCACAACTAGACGTAGGCTTTTACCTTCATCGAAGGGGCCGAACTAGTATAAACCCCACGTGTCTTTTTGTCCGCTTTAACCCCTTCAAGTAAACTCGTAGCGATGGCTCCACGACTAAGTCCTTTCGCTAGGACATCTGCCGTGACAAATCCACGACAGTACTAGAGTGTTTTACGCCTCCACTTAAACACGTGGCAGAGGCGGGGCAGGGGCTTGAGCAGCTGACGTGCGGGTCCCACGGGTTGGGCCCGTCACTTATCCAGGTCAGCATGGTGGGGCCGGGCTCAGGGTCGATGACACGTGGGGCCCACCGCATCTTCTCTCTCCTTCCACGCCTCCGTCTTCCCCCCACATCTGCTCCTCCTCTCCTCGACAGAACACAAGGCAGGGGCGCTGCCGTCACCAGGCACGGCGGCTCTGGCCATCTCCGGCCAAGGGAAGGCCACCGACGAGCGCGTCGCGGCCCATCGCATCCATCCAGAGAGGAAACGAGCGCCGGGGAGAAGCGGGATGGCGGCGAGGGGTTGCAGCGGCCGAGGGCAGAGGCGGCGGCCCACCTTGGGAGCCGTGGCCACATGCACTCCGGCGACGAACGAATGGGTTGGGGAGGCTCTACGAGGCACGGAGGAGCCAATGGTGGTGGTGGAACGGAGGGAACGGGCTTGGTTCGCTGGAATCGAAGCGGACAAAGACGGCAGCTATGGCAGCGATGGTGGACACAGCGAGCACCTCGAGCTCGTTTGAGAGGCTGGGTGGGACCGGAGGAGAGTTGTGACGCTGGTGGTGAGCTCGGAGGCGCTCGGGGTGGGCTTATATCGCCGCGGGGCGAGGTGCCGCGCTATCGTCGCCGCGGACGCGTGGCCGGCACCGCGGACGCATGTGCGCTTGCATGAGCTCAGGGAAGGTGACGGGGAAGTGATTCGGAGCTCACGGAGGAGTAGAGGAGGAGGAGACAAATGTCTAGCAAATGTTTCCTAGTGGTAAGTTCATCCAAGGTAGGTTGCAACTGCGGTGGTAGTTTGGTTAAAAGAGCTTCGGTTGAATGGTAATTAACCTCTGAAGTTTATTGCAGTAAACTTGGATGAACACTGTTGATCAACAAGAAGGAGTTTGGAAGCAATGGAGTTGTCTGGTAGGTTTAGGGTAAGAAGGACTTTCACCCTGGTAACTTGGAGCGGATTAGGATCAAGATTTAATATAGTTGCTTAACAACCACATAAACTGGTCCAGAAACTAGATTAGGATGATGCACTCTGATGAAGCATCAACTTGAGCTCAAATTGGGCAAGGCAGAGTCATTTGGTCCTACGAAGATGCTCAAAAAGTCTCATACCAATTGGCCAAGCCAAACTGGTACTTGCTTCATAAACATCTCCTCTGGACAGAAAATTGCAAAAATCTAGAGAAATAATGGCTTGATGAACCATGCCCAAAATGGGTGGAGCTAGGTTATATGGATAATAGAAGACCTAGAAAAATTGGCAGCCATAATGGAGCAAGATAAAATATACTTGCTTCACAAACTGAAATTTTGGACAGAATCAAAGAATAGAAGATGAGCTCACATGGAGGCATGACAGGAGCTCTACTTTGGTGGAGAGCTATGATATGATGATATGAGGGACCATGAAAAATGGCAACTCATTTGGATATGCCTAGCTTGCACCTCCTTCACAAAGCTTCTTTCTGGATAGAAACTTTGGAAAATCATAATTAAATAATTACTAGGCAAATGAGGTTGCATTTTGGCATGTGGCAATGATATGGACAGGAAAAAGGTGTCCAAGGAGTTTGAGGTCAATTGGGAAAATGAAAATAGCACTTGCTTCACAATGTGCCATTTAGGGCAGAATAGGAAATGAATTATTTGAGCATGATGATAAACATGACAAATGAAATATTTTGCCATATTTGAGAAAGATATGACCCAAACAATTTATGAGAATTATTTGGGAATTTTAGGAGTGATGGAAATAAAGGTTGCTTCACAACCTAGGGCAATTTGAGTTATTCCTTTAATAGAAAAGGAATATTCCCAATGAAAAGAATAGTGGGATTGGGCTAGGATGAAAATGAAAGGGTCTAGGGAAGGATTTGGGAATGACAAGCCACTCTGGAAACAAAGAAGAGGGCATCTTCTATAGTTTCCAGACTACATAGCCATGGAAAAAAGGAAATCTCAGGCAAAAACCTCAGAAAAACAAAAGAAAAAGAAAGGGACAAAAATCAGGCTATTACACATCACATCATGGTAAAGAGGCGGCTCGCGCCTTCCCCGTAAAAAGAGGGAGGCGCACAGGCGCGGCTCATTTACTTGGGCGGACTCGGGTCATGGTCTTCAAAGCGTCAGTCCCCCACGATCACGGGGTAGGGAACGGTCGCCTCACCTGTCCCCTCAATTTCGCTTGCTCGCCACGTGTCCCCCATGGAGGTGGCAGGCGGTGGAGGCGGGAAACCGGGCCGTCGCTAATTGGGGCAGCTGGTCGGTCCTGATTCCCTGCGCCTCTGGTGGTTGGATTGGTTGAGTGGGGCGGCCGACCCTCGACCTCACCCCTTTATAAGGAGGGGGAGGGGGATGTCATCCCACATTCTCCCAGCATCCATCCTCCATTCACTTCGGATCCTTTCTTCCATCTGCCATGGCGAGAGGAGGTGTCGGCCCTTCGATGGTGGCGGCGAGGGTTGCCGCTCGTCAGCGCGTCCCTCCTCCCCAAGAGCTTGTGGCGGCGGAGTCGGCCACGAGAGGAAGGGGGAGGGGGCGAGGCCGAGGTCGCCGTGGCACTCGAGGGAGAGGGGGACGGGGCGGCGCATCGGCCTCGCCTCCGCCAATGATGCCTTCCCCGATGGAGGGCCACGTCGGGGACCAGCCCCGCAAGTTCTTCATCAGGCTGCGCCAGCCACCTTGTCGCTGCCTTCGTCTCCCTACCCCATTTTCTCAGGAGATGGAGCTCAATCCACCCAGACCCTCAGGTTGCACATGAGGGGCTGCGGGAATGGCGGCACGCGGGTCGATGTCGACTTCCCTGCTCCTCACGTCATGTACCTCCGCCACAGATGGAAAACGTTCACTCGCATCCACAGCCTGACGGCGGGGCTTTTCCTCTACTTCAAGTTAATGGAGGGCGGCCTGCTCTCCGTCAAGGTCTATGGAGATCTTGGAACTCGCCTAAAGTGCTGCATGGAGAGCTCCTCCGACGATGAAGATTCCTCTTCAAGCAGGAGTGATGAGGAGGGTAGCGACAACGATGACGAGAGCGTCGAGCGGGGTCACGCCAACCTCGTCTTTGAATGACCGCGTCGCCCCGCCTACGTCGTGTGGCCTGCCGAGGGCCTTCCTCGTCAAGCTCTCCATCGGGGCGCTCCCCGTCGTCTCCTTGGGCGGCTGGCGTAGGAGGGCCAAAGAAGGCGGGTGGCAGCCATCAAGTCGGAGTACGCGGGCACCGACGCCTTCGTCGTGTATTGCCGGCCCACTGCCTCATCATCCAGCTTCCCTCCCGGCACCGGGACATTCTCTTGGTGCCTTCTGCTCCTCGCACCTCGCCTTGGCGCTCTTTTTGCCCTCCTGCCATATTGTTCCACCTTCTAAGGAGAGCGACAAGAAGGGGATTACGGGCATCTTATCTCTTTTTAGTTTGTAAGCCCGTGGGCACTTGTTAATTTTAAGACTTGTAATCCCCTTGCTCACGTTTTTAATTCCGTATGAACTGTACCTGTATGGGATGTTTTTAATGAAAAAGGGTGCTTGCCGGGTTCTTTGTGCGTGAGCGAGGCCCATGCCAAGGAACAAATCCTTGTTATTTTTAAGATAAACATTGTCGCCCGGCAACAGGCCTTACCGTCCCCTGACTTCAGTCGACCATTCTCACGCTTTTGGCGGAGGCAGGGGTGAAGTAGAGTTAGGCCCTTTGTTTATTTCCTTGCCACCGCGTTTACAACCTGGTTCTATCCTAGGGACTTGGGTGCAAGAAGAAGGGGGAGCACGGTGGTCTTGGAGCAAAACAAGGTTTCATTTGTTCCAGTTCCATACGGAAATGCACAACAGGAGATGAAGGACTTATCTGAATTCGCAGCCCCTAGCAACTTTGGCTTGTCATGGTTAGGTCCTTGTGTCTTTAGCCCCCGGCAGTCTTGGCTTGCCCGGGCCGGAGCGCCGGTTCGTTTTCTTTCTCCCAAGCGGCTCAGCAGAAGTGTCCACGTGCCCTGCAAACCAAAGAAGACAGAAAGACGCATACTCGACCTCTAGGCTAGGGGTTAGCCGCCGCTATGCACTATCAACCCTAACCGAGGGAGAGACTTAACCTAGCATGCATGCTAAAACTTAGGGCCCCAGCGCTTCATTTATTTATGATTAGGGTCTGCGCCTGGTTTTGTACAGAGGGTTGCATGCCTTGCCGGCAAGGCTTGTACAACAGGTGGGTTGTCGGGGGTGGGGGGGGGCGACAACCGTGCCTTATGCGTAAAACTTGCGAAGATGTTCAATGTTCCAGGTATTACTCACTGGAATAGCATCTTCGGTCTCCAGGCAGATTGTGCCAGGCCTGGTGACTCGTATTACCCGATAAGGGCCATCCCACTTCCGCGTTAACTTGTTGGAATTCTTGGCCGACAGAACGCGCCGAAGAACAAGGTCGCCTTCCTCAAATCTTCGGGCATGAATCTTGCGGCTATGGTAGCGGCGCAAGGCTTGTCGGTAGCGTGCTGCTCTCACAGCCTCCCGAAGACGATCTTCCCCAAGGAGCGTTGCATCATCTTGCCGCAATTGCTCTTGCTCAAGCTCGTCGCAAGCGAGCACTCGAGGTGACCCGCATATGAGTTCCATGGGGAGAACTGCTTCTGCCCCATATACTAGGGCAAAGGGTGTCTGGCCGGTGGCTCAATTTGGCTTCATTCTGATCGACCAAAGAACCACCGGCAACTCATCAATCCAGCGCTTTCCACTCTTGTGCAGCCTGTCAAAAGTATTTGTCCTCAGGCCTCGCAACACTTTAGCATTTTCCCTCTCCGCCTGGCCATTGCTCCATGGGTGTGCCACGGAAGCGAAACAGGCCCTGCTGTCGAGGTCTTGGGTGTATTGCATGAAGGTGTGGCTTGTGAACTGCGTGCCGTTGTCGGTGATGACTCTATTTGGCACACCAAAATGGCACACTAGCCCCTTGAAGAACTTGATGGCTGACTATGTTGTCACCTTTGTCAATGCTTTCACCTCTGGCCACTTTGTGAACTTGTCGATCGCAACGTACAAGTACTCAAAGCCCCCGACAGTGCGGGGGAAAGGGCCCAGGATGTCGAGCCCTCAGACCAAGAATGGCCAGGAAAGAGGAATTGTTTGAAGGGCTTGAGCTGGTTGATGAAGCTTCTTCGAATGGAACTGACACGCTTCACACTTGGTTACTAGTGTCGTTGCATCCTGGAGGGCAGTGGGCCAAAAGAAACCTTGTCGGAATGCCTTGCCGGCAAGGGCCCTCGACCCTATGTGGGAGCCACATATGCCTCTGTGTATCTATGCCAACAGATCCAGTCCCTCCTCCCGGGGAATGCACTTCAATTTCACACCGTTCAGTCTCTTCCTGTATAGGACGTCATCAACGAACTGATACATGGCAGACAGATGGGCTACTTTCTCCGCTTCTTCCTACTCCTCAGGAAGCTCCCCTGCTTGGAGGAATCGGACAGTATACTATGCCCATGCTGAAGCCTGGGGCTCGACGGCAAGGACCAAAGGCATTTCTTCTGCCATGGGAGCGGCCGCCTCTACGGCCAAGGCTTGATGGCCCGCTGGAATCAGTCTCTCATCGGCAGGCTCAGAATCCGCGGCAACACCCTTGCCGGCGGCCCCTGGGGGCTCAGCGGGTAAGTACTTGTCGGGGCCTGATTTCCTCCGTTTGTTCTGCTCCGTTGATGGTTCGATGGATGGTTGAGTTAGCCGAAGCAAAAAAAGTACCTCGTTCCACAGGTAGCTTGAATGCAGCGCGCTTCGACAGGTAATCGGCGGTGTCATTCTCCGCTCGGGGAACGTGCTCCTCTTGTATACCATCAAAACGCTCCTCCAGCTTCCTCACCTCATCTACGTAGGCCTCCATCAGCGGGCTTTGATAATCTTTGTTAGCTTGTCTGACGACAACCTATGAATCACCTCTGACGATGAGCTTCTTGACCCCAAGGTTCGCCGCGATCCTGAGGCCAGCAAGCAACCCCTGGTACTCAACAGTGTGGTTGGTGGACATCTCCCTGGGAAAGTGCATTTGGATCACATACTTGAGGTGATCTCCGGTGGGTGCGACGAGCAGCACACCAGCACCGGTGCCTTGCAGCGAGAAATCCCAATCAAAGTACATGATCCAGTTGCGACTTGCTTCCTTGCCGGGGAGGGTGGTCTCCTGGATTTCCTTGTCAGGCGTTGAGGTCCATTCTGCAATGAACTTTGCCAACACTCTGCTCTGGATTGTCGAAGTACTTTCAAACTTCAAACCAAAGCTCGAAAGCTCCAAGGCCCACTCCACAATCCTTATGGTTGCGCCTGCGTTGTGCAGTATCCGTTGTAACGGGAGGCGGGTGACGACGGTGATTTCATGTGCTTGGAAGTAGTGACGCAGCTTCCTCGCGTCCATAAGGAGGCCGAAGAGCAATTTCTGCACACCAGAGTACCTTGACCTAGCCCCCTGCTGGAGGGAGCTGTATCATCTTCTTCTTCGGCACCACCTCATTTGATTGCATGGGGCCTGTCCTGATGGCGTCAGACTCCTCCGGGGGCCTTTCCTTACCGGCATCGGGCCCTACCGGTGGAGCCTCTGGCTTGCCATCTGCCAGTCCCGCCGTCGCTACTGCCTCTTTACCGACCTCCCTCTACACCACTAGCGCGGCATTGACCACTTGATTCGTCACCGCCAGATAAAAGTAGCAACGGCTCTTGTGGTCTAGGCGCAACCAGTATTGGTGTAGAGGAAAGGTATTTCTTCAGATCCTGCAACGCTACCTCGGCCTCTGGGGTCCACTCCATTGGGCCCGCCTTCTTCAAGATCTTAAAAAAGGGAAGGGCACGCTCAGCGGACTTGGAGATGAATCTGCTCATGGGGTCAACGCAGCCAGTGAGCTGACGCACATCCTTGATCCGCTTGGGTGCCTGAATCTGCTCAATAGCCTTAATTTTGTCTGGGTTTGCCTCAATCCCACACTACGACACAAAGAACTTGAGAAGTTTTCCAGACGAAACGCCGAAGACACACTTCTCAAGGTTCAGCTTGAGGTTGATCTTGCGTAGGTTGGCAAACGTCTCTTCTAAGTCTTGTACAAGGGTTGCCTTGTCCTTGGTTGTGACCACTATGTCATCCATATAAGCTTCCATATTTCTATGTAGCTGGGGCTCAAAACCAATTTGGACCGCCCTTGCGAATGTCGAGCCAGCACTCTTCAACCCGAAAGGCATCCGTAAAAAGCAATACGTACCACATGGGGTGATGAATGTTGTCTTCTATTCGTCTTCCTTTGCCATGAAGATCTGGTGATAGCCCAAGTAGGCGTCGAGGAATGATAATAGATCGCACCCGGCCATGGAGTCAACAATCTGATCAATGCGCGGCAACAAGCCTTATTGATATCTGTGTAATCGATACACAGCCTCCACTTCCCGTTCGCCTTGTGCACCACCACCGGATTGGCCAACCACGTTGGATGGAGCACTCCTCTCACCAAGCCTGCCGCTTCCAATTTCCTAATCTCCTCTATGATGAATTCTTGCTGTTCCAAAGCTTGCTTCCTGACCTTCTGCTTGACGGGTCGCGCATGGGGACAGACAGCAAGATGGTGCTCAATCACTTCCCTGGGAACGCCGGGGATGTCTGCTGCTTACCATACAAACACATCGACATTCGCCTGAAGGAAAGTGACAAGAGCGCTTTCCTATTTGCTGTCGAGGGTGGAGCTTATGGTGAAAGCCCCTCCCGTGCCATCCTCCTTGGCGGACACCCTCTTGGTATCTGGAGGTGCAGCTCTGGATTTCCTGCTCTTGCCAGTGAAGCTCTCTGGCACGTCCTCGACGGTAGCACAACACTCCAAAGAGGTGCGCTTGCCGACGTGGGTGCAATAGGTCTTGCCGGTCTTCTTCTTCTCTCCCAGGGTTTCAGTGGTAGGAGCAAGTGCCTTGGCGGCAGCTGCTGCAACTGCTTCTCGGTAGACTTGGTTAGCACAGATCAACGCATCCTTCTTGTCGAAGGGAACGGTGATGATGGTCATTGGCCCGGGCATCTTCAGTGTGTTGTAGGCGTAATGTGATGCCGCCATGAACTTGGCTAGTGCTGGGCGGCCAAGAATCCCGTTGTAGGGCAAGGGAATCTTAGCTGCATCGTAGGCAATCTTCTCCATCCTGTAGTTCAGCTAGCCTCCAAACGTCACAGGCAGCGTAACCTTCCCCTTCGGCTAGCTCCTTCCCGGGTTGACCCCTTGAAATGTGCCCGTTTTCTCAAGGTCTCCATCAGGAATTTGTAGCCTTTTGATCACAACGGGTGAGATCAAGTTCAGACCGGCCCCACCGTCAACCAGCATCTTGTTCACCTTGAGGTTGCGTATCGTTGGTGAAACCAACAACGGCAAACACCCGAACACAGTTGTGCCATCAGGGTGGTCCTCGGCGTCAAAGATGATGGGCGTGCTGGACCACTTCAGAGGCTTCTGAGCGTCGAATGACGGCTCTGCTGTTGTGATCTCACATGCCCACTGCTTGAGCTGGCAGTGAGAACTATGCAGCGAGGCGCCACCATCGACGCACATGGCCTCTGTAGCCTTCTGGAACTCATGCTCGACGGACTTGTCATGATCGTCGTCTTCCTGCTTCTTGTCGCAGCCCCGAGCGGGCCTCTCTTGCTGATTGTCCTTGCCGCCGCGGCCCCTTGGCCGCCACGCTTCTTATCGGAACCTTTGGCACCATCCTGACCCTTCTCCTTGTCCCACCTCTCATATTCATGTTTTTGCTTTTCAGCAAGTAGCTCAACTTGTCGACAGTTCTGGAGGTCGTGGCCCTTGGTGCGGTGGATCTTGCAATACTACTTGTCGGAGCCCCCTGGCATGTCGGCAGCCGCCAAGGCCCGGCAAGCAGCGCACCCGGCAATCTCCTTGCCGGGGTCGTCTGCCTTGGCCTTCTTGGTGGCGCTGGTATCGTCGGATCCCTCGACGACAAGCACGGCCTTTCCATTGCATTTCCTGTTGCGACGCCAACCCTTTTTCGTCGGGGCGGCGGTGTCTTCGTCGGTAGAGTCAGTTTCCGCACCAGCGTCTTCGCTGGGGTACTTTCTTCCCTCGTCAGCCCGGTTGCATCTATCGGCCAGAACGTAAAGTTCGGCCACGTCCTTGACCTTGTTCATTGCCAGCTCTTCACGCATCTTGCGGTTACGCACATTCTGATGGAATGCACTATTCACGGCGACAGGATGAACATCCGGGATGTTGTATTGCACTCGGCTGAACCTCTGTATGTACTTGCGCAGTTTTTCACCTTCCTTCTGGGGAATGATATGCAAATCACTCGCCTGGCCATGAGCCTGGTGGCCTCCAGTGAAGGCACCAACAAACTCATGACACAGGTCCGACCAAGAAGAGATGGAATCTGCCGGGAAGTGCATCAACCAAGACATGACATTGGGTTTCAGGGCCAACGGGAAGTAGTTGGCAAGCACCTTGTCGTCATGAGCTCCAGCGGCTTGCATCGCGATGGTGTAGATGCTGCGGAACTCTGATGGATGGGTCTTGCCGTTGTACTTCTCGCCAACGTCGGGCTTGAACGTGCGGTGGAACGGCCACTAGAACTTCCGCAGCTCACGGGTAAAGGCTGGGCAACCCACCTCGTAAGGTAGGCCGCCGAAGCCTCCCGATGCTGGGTGGTCCATAGCGGGCCTCGCCCGCCTGTCTGACTGGTGGAGCGTATCGCGCCGGCGCTCGATGGTGGTTCGAGCGTCTTCATGGGCTCGCTCCCGAGGAACCTGGCATTGGTCGCGGTGGGTCCGTGGGTCGGACGACTCTATGGAAATGTTATCACAAGCATCATCATGACGGACCGACATCAGCGGTGGCTGGCATGGAGGAGGAGAGTGCACCGTGGCCGCGGCACCTCCGGCCCCTCCACTGCTGGCGTGCAGTGGCTCGATGGAGCGCCGGCCTGAGGGCCCCACCGGTCGTGGCTCGTCTTTGTTGGCGACGCCAACGAGGCTCCGGATAGTGGATCACCACTCGCCAAGCTTCTCCGCAGCAAGAGGGAAGTTGAGGAGCAGCTGCGCACGCGCCAAACGTTCTGCTGGCATGGGTGGTGTCGAAAGCTGCGTGGACCATGGTGCGCTTCGACTTCTAACCATGTTAGAAGGAGCTCTGTCATGGCCCGGGGGCTGTGTGCCATCTCTGCCAGCACTTCAGCGGGCATGCTAACCTCCTTTATCCCGCAAATGACACGCGGGACTCTCCCCATGGCGGTGTCCAGGGTCACCGACATGGTGACGCTGCTCGTCGCGCACAACCTGGGAAGAGCACGCAGTAGGCACCGGAGTGGGCGTCTTGGAGGTCGCCGCGCCGCCCGTGGGTGGTACAGCGACGCCCCCGGAGGGTCCCACGCCACCTGCGGGGGGGGGGCTACGTCTCTAGATTTTGCTGTGTGCGGCCCGTCGCCTTGCGCACGAACGACGCCGCTCGCCAGGCTCTGATTGCCAGAGCGATGTTGGTGCTCGCGGGTCGCGCCTCGGGTCTTGTCCGCGACTGGCCCGTTGCTCGCCCGCACCGGTACGGGACGTCCGGCTCCCGACGAACCGATCGCTATGGCCGCCTTCTTCTTGGGAGCCATGAAGATCAAGAACCGCTAGGCCGACTGCCAAACCAGATTTTCACAACTCCGCCCCCTACCTGGCGTGCTAGATATGTCGGTGGAAACGACACCTATGGGGTCACTGGGATCCCTTCTACGGTTGGTGGGCGCGAAGTTGTGCAAAGAGCGGGTCTGATAGGAAGCACATGGATCATTTACCCAATTTCGGGCCATGAAGATGCGTAATACCCTAGTCCTGCTTTGGTGGATGTATTTGAGTGTTCTTGTGTTCTTGAGCTACGGGATGCAACTTTGCCCAAAAGAGCCGAATCCCCCTCCTGGTCGCCTCGGGCCTCCTTTTATATGAAAAAGGGGTTGCCATAGTGGCACACAGGAGGTGGAAAGGTCTACGGTTGACAAGCCTATCCTCTGGGACCGTCGGACAAACACATTTAATGCGCTGCCGACGTGCCCTCCTTGCTTTATCGGGGACGCCAGGGAAGCATGTTCCAGCTGTCGCCGCCTCGCCTGGCCTCGACACGCGTCCGAGCTGATGAGGCATATTGGCGCCACGTTGGCTGGCTGCTGGGCTGGTGCGGTGGTGGAGCCTTCATGAAGGGTCGCATGCCGCCATGCAGGTGCCTGCCCAACTGGTTGAGCTACCAGTTGCTTGGGGATGGTGGTGGAGTCTTGGCTGGTGCGGGCCTGGTAGTGGCCCTGCTAATGCCCTCGGCAAGGGTCTTGCCGGCAGCCCGGCAAGGGTGCTACTGTGGCGTTGCAGTTGTCCCCGGCAAGGGTCTTGCCGGCGGTCTTGTGGATTTCCTCGGCTAGGATCCCGCCGAGGGTCGCCGTCTTCTGGTCCTCATCTGATCTCACATGTTTATGATCTTGACGAAGATTTGCATGCCACCACAGAGGCGCCTCCCGAGCCTTGGTTCCAATGTAGTTGGTTGGGTTGGAGCCTGTGGTCTCAAGGGTGGCTCACTCCGCTAGCATCGGGCAAGTTGCCCCAGCAAGGCTCTTGCCGGGGCTGCGGAGGCTGCCTCAGCAAGGATCTTGCCGAGGGAGTCCACTTCGCCCTCTTGCTCTCCTGCGCTTCAGGTCTTGGCGTTGCCTTGGTTGTCTCGTGTTTTGGCTTCTCTCCGGCTTCCCTCCTCTGCCCTACTAAGTGTGGTCATGGCGCGCGGCTCCGACTGCTCGTGCACAAGTAAAGGGGTCAAAAGAAGAGCCCCTACTTTTGTACACGGACACTATCTTCTCCTTTTGCCTTCTCCACAACCACCATTCTATTCCACCTATAGTGCTATATCCATGGCTCATGCTCATGTATTGCGTGAAAATTGAAAAAGTTTGAGAACATCAAAAGTATGAAACAATTGCTTGGCCTGTCATCGGGGTTGTGCATGATTTAAATATTTTGTGTGATGAAGATAGAGCATAGCCAGACTATATGATTTTATAGGGATAGCTTTCGTTGGCCATGCTATTTTGAGAAGACATAATTGCTTGGTTAGTATGCTTGAAGAATTATTATTTTTATGTCAATATTAAACTTTTGTCTTGAATCTTATGGATCTGAATGTTCATGCCACAATAAAGAAAAATTACATTGATAATTATGTTAGGTAGCATTCCACATCAAAAATTCTGTTTTTATCATTTGCCTACTCGAGGACGAGCAGGAATTAAGCTTGGGGATGCTTGATACGTCTCCAACGTATCTATAACTTTTGATTGTTCCATGTTATTATATTATCAACCTTGGATGTTTTATATGCATTTATATGGTATTTTCTATGATTTTTGGGACTAACCTATTAACCTAGAGCCTAGTGCCAGTTTCTGTTTTTCCATGTTTTTGAGTATCGCAGAAAAGGAAAACAAAACAGAGTCCAATTGACCTGAAATTTCATGGAGATCATTTTTGGACCAAAAGAAGCCCACGGAGTACAGGTGATGGGCCAGAAGAGTCCCGAGGCCACCATGAGGGTGGGGGTGCACCCTACCCCCCCTGGGCGCGCCCCCCCTACCACGTGGCCGCCTCGGGGACCCCCTTGACTTGTTCCTGACTCCAACACCTCTTATATATACCCAAACTTCTAGAAAGAAACCTAGATCGGGAGTTCCGCTACCGAAAACCAATCTAGACCTGTTCCGGCACCCTACCGGAGTGGGAATCCCTCTCCGGTGGCCATCTTCATCATCTCGACGCTCTCCATGACGAGAAGGGAGTAGTTCACCCTCGGGGCGAAGGGTATGTACCAGTAGCTATGTGTTTGATCTCTCTCTCTCTCTCTCGTGTTCTTGATTCGGCACGATCTTGATGTATCGCGATCTTTGCTATTATAGTTGGATCTTATGATGTTTCTCCCCCTCTACTCTCTTGTGATGGATTGAGTTTTCCCTTTGAAGTTATCTTATCGGATTGAGTCTTTAAGAATTTGAGAACACTTGATGTATGTCTTGCATGTACTTATCTGTGGTGACAATGGGATATCACGTGATCCACTTAATGTATGTTTTGGTAATCAACTTGCGAGTTCCGTGACCTCATGAACTGATGCATAGGGGCTGGCACACATTTTCGTCTTGACTCTCCGGTAGAAACTTTGGGGCACTCATTGAAGTTCTTTGTGCTGGTTGAATAGATGAATCTGAGATTGTGTGATGGATATCGTATACATACCCACGAATACTTGAGATGACATTGGAGTATCTAGGTGACATTAGGGTTTTGGTTGATTTGTATCTTAAGGTGTTATTCTAGTACGAAGTCTATGATAGATTGAACGAAAAGAATAGCTTCGTGTTATTTTACTATGGAATCTTGAAGAGATCAATCAGAAAGAATAACTTTGAGGTGGTTTCGTACCCTACAATAATCTCTTTGTTTGTTCTCCGCTATTAGTAACTTTGGAGTGATTCTTTGTTGTGTGTTGAGGGATTGTTATATGATCTAATTATGTTATTATTGTTGAGAGAACTTGCACTAGTGAAAGTATGAACCCTAGGCCTTGTTTCCTAGCATTGCAATACCGTTTACGCTCACTTTTACCACTTGCTACCTTGCTGTTTTTATATTTTCAGATTACAAAAACCTTTACCTACCATCCATATTGCACTTGTATCACCATATCTTCGCCGAACTAGTGCACCTATACAATTTACCATTGTATTGGGTGTGTTGGGGACACAAGAGACTCTTTGTTATTTGGTTGTAGGGTTGTTTGAGAGAGACCATCTTCATCCTACGCCTCCCACGGATTGATAAACCTTAGGTCATCCACTTGAGGGAAATTTTCTACTGTCCTACAAACCTCTGCACTTGGAGGCCCAACAATGTCTACAAGAAGAAGGTTGTGTAGTAGACATCAAGCTCTTTTCTGGCGCCGTTGCCAGGGAGGCGAGGAAAGCGGAACTAACACCCCGTCAACTAAGCTCTTTTCTGGCGCCATTGCCCGGGAGGTTAGCGATTGAAGGTATATCTTTAGATCTTGCAATCGAATCTTTTAGTTTCTTGTTTTATCACTAGTTTAGTTTATAAAAGAAAACTACAAAAAAATTAGACCATGTTGTTCGGACACCAGAAGTGTTCCAAAGAGTTTCTGATAAAAACCGGAGTGCCGGAGGGTTACTGGACCCCCCCCCCATGGGAAGTTAATGGGCCACCATGGGCATTAGAGGAGGGAGGGCCGGCCGGCCAGGAGGTGGCACGCGCCCCCCAGTCTGAATTGGACAAGGGGTGGGGGCGGCGCCCCCCTCGTTCCTTCTCTCCCCTTCCACCATCCTTCCCCGCCTTGTTGGACTAGGAAAGTGGGGAACCTACTCCTAGTAAGAGTAGGATTCCCTCCCCCCCTTGGGCGCGCCCCTTGAGGCCGGCCGGACCCCTCATCCCCTCCTTTATATACAGGGGATGGGCACCCCATAGACACACAAGTTGATTTCTTAGCCGTGTGCGGTGCTCCCCTCCATAGTTTTCCACCTCAGTCATATTGTCGTAGTGCTTAGGCGAAGCCCTACGTCGGTAACTTCATCATCACCATCACTACGTCGTCGTGCTGATGAAGCTCTCCCTCGGCCTCAGCTAGATCTACAGTTCGAGGGACGTCACCTAGCTGAACGTGTGCAGAACACGGAGGTGTCGTGCATTCGATACTTGATCAGTTGGATCACGAAGACATTCAACTACATCAACCGTGTTAATTAATGATTCCGCTTTCGGTCTATGAGGGTACGTGGACACACTCTCCCCGCTCATTGCTATGCTTCTCCTAGATAGATCTTGCGTGATCGTAGGATTTTTTTTTTGAAATACTATGTTCCCCAATAGTGGCATCCGAGCCAGGTCTATGCGTAGATGTTATATGCATGAGTAGAACACAAAGAGTTGTGGGCGATAATAGTCATACTGCTTACCAGGATGCCATACTTTGATTCGGCGGTATTGTTGGATGAAGCGGCCCAGACCAACATTACATGACCGCGTTCATGAGATTGGTTCTACCACCGTGCTTCACACATAGGTGGCTATTGGGTGTCTGTTTCTCCAGCTTTAGTTGAATCGAGTGTGACTACACCTGATCCTTGTTGAAGGTTAAAACAACACACTTGATGGAAAATCATTGTGGTCTTTGATGCATAGGTAAGAACGGTTCTTGCTAAGCCCGTAGCAGCCACGTAAAATTTGCAACAACAAAGTAGAGGACGTCTAACTTGTTTTTGCAGGGCTTGCTGTGATGTGATATGGTGAAGACGTGATGATATATAAATTGTTGTCTGAGATGATCATGTTTTTTAACAGTTATTGGCAACCGGCAGTAGCCATATGGTTGTCGCTTTATTGTATAAAATGCATTCGCCATGTAATTGCTTTACTTTATCACTAAGCGGTAGCGATAGTCGTAGAAGCAATAGTTGGCGAGACGAGATCAAGGTGTCAAGCCGGTGACGATGGTGATCATGACGGTGCTTTGGAGATGGAGATCAAAGGCACAAGATGATGGCCATATCATATCACTTATATTGATTGCATGTGATGTTTATCCTTTATGCATCTTATTTTGCTTAGTACGGTGGTAGCATTATAAGACGATATCTCACTAAATTTCAAGGTATAAGTGTTCTCCTTGAGTCTGCACCGTTGCTACAGTTCATCATGCCGAGACACCACGTGATGATCGGGTGTGATAATCTCTATGTTCACATACAACGGGTGCAAGCCAGTTTTGCACACGCGGAATACTCGGGTTAAACTTGACGAGCCTAGCATATGCAGATATGGCCTCGGAACACTAAGACCGAAAGGTCGAGCGTGAATCACATAGTAGATATGATCAACATAGAGATGTTCACCATTGAAAACTACTCCATCTCACGTGATGATCGGACATGGTTTAGTTGATATGGATCACGTGGTCATTTAGATGACTAGAGGGATGTCTATCTAAGTGAGAGTTCTTAAGTAATATGATTAATTGAACTTTAATTTATCATGAACTTAGTCCTGATAGTATTTGCATATCTATGTTGTAGATCAATAGCTCGCGTATAGCTCCCATGTTTTCTTTTTGATATGTTCCTGGAGAAAACTAAGTTGAAAGATGATAGTAGCAATGATGCGGACTAGGTTCGTGATCTGAGGATTATCCTCATTGCTACACAGAAGAATTATGTCCTTGATGCACCGCTAGGTGACAGACCTATTGCAGGAGTAGATGCAGACATTATGAATGTTTGACAAGCTCGATATGATGACTACTTGATAGTTTAGTGAACCATGCTTTATGGCTTAGAACCGGGCCTTCAAAAATGTTTTGAACGCCATGGAGCATATGAGATGTTCCAAGAGCTGAAAATGATATTTCAGACTCGTGCCAGTGTTAAGAGGTATGAGACCTCTGACAATTACTTTGCCTACAAGATGGAGGAGAATAGCTTAGCTAGTGAGCATGTGATCAGAATGTCTGATTTATATAATGACTTGAATCACGTGGGAGTTAATCTTCCTGATAATATAGTGATTAACAGAGTTCTCTAGTCACTATCACCAAGTTACTAGAACTTCGTGATAAACTATAATATGCAAGGGACAACAGAAACGATTCCCAAGCTCTTTGTGATGCTGAAATCGATGAAAGTAGACATCAAGGAAAAGCATCAAGTGTTGATGGTTGACAAGACCACTAGTTTCAAGTAAAAGGGCAAGGTAAAGAAAGGGAACTTCAAGAAGAATGGCAAGCAAGTTGCCACTCCCGTGAAGAAGCCCAAAGCTAGACCTAAGCCTAAAACTGAGTGCTTCTACTACAAAGGGAATGGTCACTGGAAGCGGAACTACCCCAAATACTTGGAGGATAAGAAGGATGGCAAAGTGAACAAAAGTATATATGATATACATGTTATTGATGTGTACTTTACTAGTGTTCATAGAAGCCCCTGGGTATTTGATACTGGTTCAGTTGCTATGACTAGTAACTTGAAACAAGAGTTACAAAATGTACAGAGACTAGTTGAGGGCGAGGTGACGAAGTGTGTTGGAAGTGATTCCAAGGTCGATACGATCACCATCGCACACTCCCTTTACCTTCGGGATTAGTGTTGAACCTAAAATAAATGTTATTTGGTGTTTGCGTTGAGCATAATATGATTGGATCATGTTTATTGCAATACGGTTATTCATTTAAATCAAAGAATAATTGTTATTCTGTTTACATGAATAAAACCTTCTGTGGTCATACACCCAAGGTGAATGGTTTATTGAATCTCGATCATAGTGATACACATATTCATAATATTGAAGCCAAAAGATGCAAAGTTAATAATGATAGTGCAACTTATTTGTGGCACTGCTGTTTGGGTCATATTGGTGTAAAGCGCATGAAGAAACTCCATGCTGATGGGCTTTTGGAACCACTTGATGCTTGCGAACCAAGCCTCATGGGCAAGATGACTAAGATTCCATTCTCCGGAACAATGGAGCGAGCAACAGACTTATTGGAAATAATACATACTAATGTATGCGGTCCGATGAGTGTTGATGCTCGCGGCGGGTATCGTTATTTCTGACCTTCACAGATGATTTGAGCAGATATGGGTATATCTATTTGATGAAACATAAGTCTGAAACATTTGAAAAGTTCAAAGAATTTCAGAGTGAGGTGGAAAATCATCGTAACAAGAAAATAAAGTTTCTACGATCTAATCGTGGCGGTGAATATTTGAGTTATGAGTTTGGTCTTCATTTGAAACAATGCAGAATAGTTTGGCAACTCACGCCACCTGGAACACCACAGTGTAATGGTGTGTCGGAACATAGTGACCGTACTTTATTAGATATGGTGCGATCTATGATGTCTCTTACCGATTTACCACTATCATTTTGGGGTTATGCATTAGAGATAGCTGCATTCACGTTAAATAGGGTACCATCTAAATCTGTAGAGACGGCACCATATGAACTGTGGTTTAGCAAGAAACCTAAGCTATCATTTCTTAAAGTTTGGGACAGCGATGCTTATGTGAAAAAACTTCAACCTGATAAGCTCGAATCCAAATCGGAGAAATGTGTCTTCATAGGATACCCAAAGGAGACTATTGGGTACACCTTCTATCATAGATCCGAAGGCAAGATATTCGTTGCTAAGAATGGATCCTTTCTAGAGAAGGAGTTTCTCTCGAAAGAAGTGAGTGGGAGGAATGCAGAACTTGATGAGGTAATTGTACCTTCTCCGGAATTGGAAAGTAGTTCATCACAGAAACCAGTTCCAGTGATTCATACACAAATTAGTGAGGAAGCTAATGATGATGCTCATGAAACTTCAGATCAAGTTACTACCGAACCTCGTAGGTCAACCAGAGTATGGTCTGCACCAGAGTGGTACGGTAATCCTTTCTGGAAGTCATGTTACTAGACCATGACGAACCTGCGAACTATGAGGAAGCGATGATGAGCCCAGATTCCACGAAATGGCTTGAGGACATGAAATATGAGATGTGATCCATGTATGAGAACAAAGTATGGACTTTGATTGACTTGCCCGATTGTCGGCGAGCCATTGAGAATAAATGGATCTTCAAGAGGAAGACGGACGCTGGTAATAGTGTTACTATCTACAAAGCTCGAATTGTCACAAAAAAGGTTTTTGACAAGTTCAAGGTGTTGACTACGATAAGATTTTCTCACTCGTAGCGATGCTTAAGTCTGTCCAAATCATGTTAGCAATTGCCACATTTTATGAAATCTAGCAAATGGATGTCAAAATTGTATTCCTTAAATGGATTTCTTAAAGAAGAGCTGTATATGATGCAACAAGAAGGTTTTGTCAATCCTAAATGTGCTAACAAAGTGTGCAAGCTCCAGCGATCCATCTACGGACTGGTGCAAGCATCTCAGTGTTGGAATATACGCTTTGATAAAGTGATCAAAGCATATGGTTTTATACAGACTTTTGGCGAAGCCTCTATTAACAAGAAAGTGAGTGGGAGCACTACAGCCTTTCTGATAAATATATGCGAATGACATATTGTTTATCGAAAATGATGTAGAATTTTCTAGAAAGCATAAAGGAGTGTTTGAAAGGATTTTTTTCAAAGAAAGACCTCAGTGAAGCTACTTACATATTAGGCATAAAGATCTATAAAGATAGATTAAGACGCTTGATAAGACTTTCAATGAGTACATACCTTGATAACATTTTGAAGAAGTTCAAAATGGATCAGTCAAAGAAGGAGTTCTTGCCTGAGTTGTAAGGTGTGAAGTTGAGTAAAGACTCAAAACCCAACCATGGCAGAAAATAGAAAGAGAATGAAAAGTCATTCCCTATGCCTCAGTCATAGGTTCTATAAAGTATGCTATGTTGTGTAACAGACCTATTGTATACCTTAGCATGATTTTGTCAAGGGAGTACAATAGTGATCTAGGAGTAGATCACTGGACAACGGTCAAAATTATCCTTAGAGGACTAAGAAAATATTTCTCGGTTATGGAGGTGACAAAAAGTTCGTCGTAAAGCGTTATGTCGATGCAAGCTTTGACACTGATCTGGATGACTCTAAGTCTCAATCTGGATACATATTGAAAGTGGGAGCGATTAGCTAGAGTAGCTCCATGCAAAGCATTGTAGACATAGAAAATTTGCAAAATACATACGGCTTTGAATGTGGTAGACCCGTTGACTAAACTTCTCTCACAAGCAAAACATGATCACTCTGGGTGTTAATCACATAGCAATGTGAACTAGATTATTGACTCTAGTAAACCCTTTTGGGTATTAGTCACATGGAGATGTGAACTAATCACATAAAGATGTGAACTATTGGTGTTAAATCACATGAAGATGTGAACTAGATTATTGACTCTAGTGCAAGTGGGAGACTGGAGGAAATATGCCCTAGAGGCAATAATAAAGTTGTTATTTATATTTCCTTATAGCATGATAAATGTTTATTATTCATGCTAGAATTGTATTAACCAGAAACTTAGTACATATGTGGATACATAGACAAAACAGAATGTCCCTAGTATGCATCTACTTGACTAGCTTGTTAATCAAAGATGGTTAAGTTTCCTAACCATAGACATGTGTTGCCATTTGATGAACGAGATCACATCATTAGAGCATGATGTGATGGACAAGACCCATCCGTTAGCTTAGCATTAATGATTGTTTAGTTTTTATTGTTGTTGCTTTCATCATGACTTATACATGTTCCTCTAACTATGAGATTATGCAACTCCCGAATATCAGAGGAACACCTTGTGTGCTAAATCGTCACAACATAACTGGAAAGATGCTCTACATGTGTCTCCGATGGTATTTGTTGAGTTGGCATAGATCAAGATTAGGATTTGTCACTCCGTGTATCGGAGAAGTATCTCTGGGCCCTCTCGGTATTGCACATCACTATAAGCCTTACAAGCAATGTGACTAATGAGTTAGTTGCGGTATGATGCATTAGGAACGAGTAAAGAGACTTGCCGCTAACGATATTGAACTAGGTATGATCATACCGACAATTGAATCTTGGGCAAGTAACATACTGATGACAAAGGGAACAACGTATGTTGTTGTGCTGTTTGACCGATAAAGATATTCGTAGAATATGTAGGAACCAATATGAGCATCCAGGTTCCACTGTTGGTTATTGACCGGAGAAGTGTCTCGGTCATGTCTACATAGTTCTCGAACCCGTAGGGTCCGCACGCCTAACGTTAGATGACGATTGGTATTATGAGTTTATGTGATTTGATGTACTGAAGGTTGTTTGGAGTCTCTGATGAGATCACGGACATGACGAGGAGTCTCGAAATGGTCGAGACAAAAAGATTGATATATTGGACCATGTTGTTCGGACATCAGAAGTGTTCCAAAGAGTTTCGGATAAAAACCGGAGTGCTGGAGGGTTACCGAAACACCCCCCCCCCCCCCGGAAGTTAATGGGCCACCATGGGCCTTAGAGGAGAGAGGGCCGGCCAGGAGGTGGCGCCCCCCTAGTCCGAATTGGACAAGGGATGGGGGCGGCGCCCCCCTCCTTCCTTCTCTCCCCTTCCTCCTTCATTCCCCTCCTTGTTGGACTAGGAAAGGGGGGAACCTACTCCTAGTAGGAGTAGGATCCCCCCCTTGGCGCGCCCCTTGAGGCCAGCCGGCCCCATCCCCCCTCCTTTATATACGAGGGAGGGGGCACCCCATAGACACACAAGAGGATTTCTTAGCCGTGTGCGGTGCCCCTCTCCACGGTTTTCCACCTCGGTCATGTCGTCGTAGTGCTTAGGCGAAGCCCTGAGTCGGTACCTTCATCATCACCATCACTACGCCATCGTGCTAATGAAACTCTCCCTCGGCCTCAGTTTGATCTAGAGTTCGAGGCACGTCACCGAGCTGAACGTGTGCAGATCGCGGAGGTGCTGTGCATTCGGTACTTGATCGGCTGGATCGCGAAGACGTTCGACTATATCAACCGCGTTACTTAACGCTTCCACTTTTGGTCTAAGAGGGTATGTGGACACACTCTCCCCGCTCGTTGCTATGCTTCTCCTAGATAGATCTTGCGTGGTCGTAGGAATTTTTTTGAAATACTACCACTACTATAGGATGCTGCTAATGCGACACTACGATAAGAGACCCTTTCACGAAACTATGTGTGATGCATTAATCACAAACGGGGATGTAAAAAACCGTCAAAAAGGTGCAAAACGTTTGCAATGGAGGATGCATCAAACACGGTTTAGATTTTAGTTGCGTGTGCGATCCAGGGCATATGGTTCAGTCCAATGAATTGTTTGCGATGAGGCAGAACAAAAGAAAGGGTCAGCCTGATGAAGGAGTGTGCGATATAGAGCATAGGGTTCACTCGGAACTGTTTGTGATTAGGCAACACAAAAGAAACGGGCAGCTAGATGAAGGTGTGTGCGATATACAGCATGCGGTTCACTCGGATGAACTGTTTGTGATTATGCAACCCAAAAGAAACGGTTAACCAGATCAAGGTGTGTGTGATTGAGGGCATATGCTTCAGAAGGATTAACTGTTTGCAATTAGGCAACAGAGCAGAAACGGGTAAGCCAGATCAAAGTGTCTGCGATTGATGGCATACACTTCACATGGATGAACTGTTTGCGATTAGCCACAACAAACTGAAACATATAGATAGATCAACGTGTGTGCGCTAGATGGGCACGCCCATTCTAATTAAAAGAAGCGTGTGTGATGGTAATAACGAGCGCGCACGATTGTTGGAACAAGATGTGTGCTGACATAGCCTATTGCGGTGTACCTTATGGTGCAAACGCCATGTACGCGGTCGAGAAGGCATACGTGCCCACGTTACGCCTTCCGGGAATAGTGCCGCACTTATAACCGTCAGTAAATTTTGAGCATGCGTCCCGTCACATTCCAAATTGCAAACATGTTCACACCGATCAAAACCTAAATGGTTTCCCACTTAGGAGTGTATTACTATGCGGTTATAAATACTACTACTCCGAGATGACTGCACATTCCTCCTCAACTCCTCATCCACAAAAAGTCAAAAACAAACAAGTCATTCATCATCGTTTCCTTGCGTCCGCCATGGCCAGCGTGAGTTCTGGGTCGAGAGAATCCCACCAGGGATAGGCGAGCCTGGAAGTGGGAGCACGAGAGATGTCCCGCCTCACCACGAAAGCAGCCAACATGTCTCGCCGCACTGCCGTAGCAGAAGAGAGGTCCCGCCGCGCCGCCGAAGCAGCATGGAGGACCCGCCGCGCTGTCGATGCAGCAGACTGGTCCGGCCATGCTGCGGAAGCAGAAGAGATGTCCCGCCGTGCCGCGAATGCAGCAGAGATGTCCTCCCACAGTGCGGCGGCCTAGAAATATGCCTCGTGGGCAGGCGAGGACTCTTATAGGCGCATGTGTGCCCTCGTCCTTAGGCAGATGGATCAGATCTCCGGGTGGGCGAGGTTGCAGGATGACCTGAAAACCTCGTTTGAATAGTCTACCAACGTCATCCGGCAACTAAATGAGAGCAATGTGAAGCTTCGAGCCAAGCGCGACCTGCTGAGGGCGAAGATCGTTGGAAGTGCGGAGCAGCAGGAGCAGACCACTGCCTTGTTGAAGAGGACCGACGTCATCGTCGAGAAACTTATGGACGAGAATGACATGCTGCGCATCGAGCGCAGAAGGCTGGTGGAGGAATCCGTGGATGCTCCGAACCAGCATCTTAAGGACAAGAAAGAGCTCGTCGCCACACGCCATGGAGACTAGTTCCTGCTGTGGCTTCCTTCTTCTTTTGCCATTGTGTATATCGGGCGTTGCCGCATGTGGCTTCTTTTAATTATGTTTATAAATATGTAAGACAATTATTATCCAATGTCATCGTCCTTATATTCATCATGCTTGCTATAAGTCACAGTCGATGCTATATACGTCCGTCGGATCTTACATCAAGATCCATGCAAAACTTTCTTTTCAGATTTTCATTTTTCTCTCTTAAATCTCAGTCCAGTGAGACATATAGCCACACCGTAGAACAGGTGCTCGGGCGCCATTAATGGAGACGTTGGGAGGGAGGTGCGCAGCGGGTAGCGGTCAAAAGGCTCTCCTCCCGATGAGCATGCGCAGGGGTCTGATCGCACACCTCCCGTACTCAAATAGCTACCCTGCACGGCACCTCCCAGCCAATAAAAAAAGAGGATGCATGGCCGCACGTAATTGGTAAGTCAAACGCCCACGGTTTCAATAATACTTGTGTTTCCGATTTTTAACGTGACAGCACTTGTTCCAAAAATGACTTTGTTGATTGTTAATGTGTGCGCCTTCGCAAATCGAACAAAAAAATTACCACGGCATGTTGGTGCCATGTCATGAGACCATGCCAAGTTTCATGATTTTCAGGCATGTTTTGGAATTACAGGAATTAAAATACCGAGTTTCTCAATCTTTTCGGCCCAGCCACGACGCCCAGATGTTTGAATTTCACTCCCATCTCTTGCATGGGACCTAGAGATTCACCCAAGGACACACATGTGATTTTTCAAACAACTTTGGTGCACTAGAGCATGTGCTTGTAGTTCAAATTTGAATTATGCACATTAAATGCCCAGAAACTCAATTAATGTATAAAAAGGCCAAATGAACCCGGAATAATTCCAAAATTTAGCATGGTACATCTATTTTGTCTAATCTGGCTGTGTAAAAAAATTAAGGAGGGAGAAGGCAGTGTATGTATGTCGTTTCACACACGGAGGTGACACGTTTCCTGTCGGAACCACGAGCCTTCTTGAGGGAAGCTCCGGTTCGCAAGAATCTTACACCAAAGCTTGTCCCAATTCAGCCAAAAAAATTACTGCAACATGTTGGTGCCATGTCATGACACCATGTCAAGTTTCATGATTTTCAGGCATGTTTTGGAATTACAGGAACTAAAAACCCAAGTTTCTCAATCTTTCTGGCCGAGCCACGACGCCCAGATGTTTGAATTTCACTCCAATCTCTTGCATGGGACCTAGAAATTCAACCAAGGACACACCTGTGATTTTTGAAACAACTTTGGTGCACTGGAGCATGTGCTTGTAGTTCAAATTTGAATTATGCACATTAAATGCCCAGAAAGTCAATTAATGTATAAAAAAGGCCAAATGAACACGGAATAATTCCAAAATTTAGCATAATACTTCTGTTTGGTCTAATCTGCGAGTGTATAAAAATTAAGGCAGAAGAAGGCAGTGTACGTATGTCGTTTCACACATGGAGGTGACACGTTCCCTCTCGGAACCAGGAGTCTTCTTGAGGGAAGCTCTGGTTTGCAATTACACCAAAGATTGTTACAATTCGGCCAAAAAATTTACTGTAGCATGTTGGTGCCATGTCATGAAACCATGCCAAGTTTCATGATTTTCAGCCCGTGTTTTGGATTTATAGGAATTAAAAAAAACAAGTTTCTCAATCATTCCGGCCGAGCCACGACACCCAGATGTTTGAATTTTATTCTCATTTCTTGCATGGGACTTATAAATTCACCCAAAGACACACATGTGATTTTTCAGCAAACTTTGGTGCATTGGAGCATGTGCTTGTAGTTCAAATTTCAATTATACACATTAAATGCCCAGAAACTAAATTAATGCATAAAATGCCAAATGAACCCGTAATAATTCCAAATTTAAACACGACACTCATGTACTAGTTGCATGTTCACTGTACGTAAATGTTCTAGCAATTCAAACACCATCCTTTCACTCCGTAACACCATTTTGTCTTTCAAAACTTAATAAAAAAATCAGGTATACCACAAACAGTTTACTAGAAAGAATCGTGTGGGATGGGATATAAAATATCTTGGTGCACCGTCTTGTCTGGCTTACGCAGGAAGCTTCGTCTTCTACAGTCCACCGCCCCCGCTTGAACCAAACTTGCGCGCTAGTTTCTCGCGACACCGAGCGAAATTTTTTTGTCACCGCGGAAATATCTATCTCCCCGCCCCTCCCTCCTACCAAAAGCCACATTTCCACTGTTCTTCCTTGCTTTCCAAGTTCAAACCTTCACTGCTGCTTATTGGCAGCTCAGCCTCCTCGCCGGCGACCCTTCTTCTTGCAGCGCCGCCTCCTCACCGGCTACCCTTCTTCTTGCAGTGCCGCCTCCTCGCTGGTGACCCTTCTTCTTACAGCACCGCCTCCTTGCCGGTGACCCTTCTTCTTGTTGCACGGCCTCATCGCCGCTGAGCCTTCTTCTTGTTGCGCGGCCTCGTTGATATGGTCAGGTAATCCACATCCCACCCACACCATCCTCCTCCTTTCCCGTCCCACATGCCCCGACTGACGGAGCAACACCTTCCACCGAAATCATTGCCCCCCTCCTCCAATTAAGCACCGCCCACAGCCATTTTACACGCAGTATAACATGGAGCTGAGTAGCATGCGGCCGCACGCGCGAACGAGGTCGCTATGGCTACCATGCGTGTCGACCGCCAGATCTTGGAGGAGCACCTCGTCTTCGAGGCCACCATCAACACCGCAGCGCGGTTGTCTACTTTAAAATACAGTTCGTGATGTTTTCTTGAGGCCACCGCCAGTGACTTCTAGTGATTTGTCCTCTGTAATATTAATATGCAATCTGATGTTTAGTTAATAGTTTGGTCATCTGAAATGTAATGTTCAGTTAACACGTTGGTCCATCAATTGCTACATTTCGTAGTACTGTTCTCAAGCATTCTTTGTTTTGTTAACTGTCTTATCTTCTAGTACATGTTTCTATTCTGCAATGTCGTGCTCAGTTAACTATTTTGGTTCATTTGGTCTGTTGTCCATTTAACTGTTTGGTTCAGTTCTGCAATTTGATTTTCATTTGTTGTGGGTACAATTTTTTATTGTTATGCATGTGACACCAATCAAATTTGGCTTTACTCAATACATATTCTACTGGTAGTATGGCAACTCTCAGTTAACCTGATCAAGATCTTCCTTATGTGTGTTGTAGGGAAACAATGGGAGACACTGTGGTTTACCATCGAGGTTTGTTCAAGAAGGGTCCTTTGGCTAATAGCACATTATTGTGCAGTTGCAGGAATCATTCTAATATTTAGGTTTCTTACAATTTGGTCTTGCACATGTAGGTCCTGCTATCAGAGGCTTAGACCCACTATTCGACCCATTTTGCCTATGGGGAAATGAGATGTCCATGAATATCAGTCAAGTAAAGAAACTCAGAAAGATTGTTAGGATGAAGAAACTTGCGACGAATAACAGCAAGATCTTTGTTTGCACAATGAAGAAGACATCAGTCAACTATAGGATGGTACCAACTCTTTTACCTTGTTTTTACCCCTTGTGCCATTTCAAAATCTACAATGACGATTTATGCATAGCTTTGTTTTCAGTACTTTTCAAAGCAGTTCACCGATGATAACCTCTCAAACCACCTACATGGTCAAGAGGCGATGAAGGTATTCATTCAACACCCATGGTACAATATTGAAGTCTTGCTGAAGAGGACGAAGGTTGGGCAGGCAATTATCCATAGCCACTGGTCTAAATTTGCAAGGACATTCAACATCACTGAAGGCTCAATATTTGCCTTCCGCTTCTGCAGTTTCCCAGATGAAATTCATCTGTCTATTTACCGTGTATGATGCTACTTTCCGAAGGTTTTTGATGCTGCATGTGAAACTTGGTGTTGTTGTGTAATGGCGTAACCTAGTGCCGAAGCTATCTGATGTAATTCGATTATGAAATCCTGGTTGCTTTTATATGGATATGAAATATATGGCATGTTTTATAAGAAATATCAATTTGATTAGTACATGGATTATCAATAATAGGCTAATTACCCTGCTTGTTGGGGTTTTCTATTGCAAACGGTTACTCAGACAGCACCGTGGGCGATGAACTCAAACAACCTGCACGGTTTCTAGAAAGTAGGCGTGTTCGATCAACTAACAATCACACACAGCTTCCGGCAACGAACTATTTGGGTTAGGCCACCTTGCACACACGTTTCCACACAAAGAACTATGTGGGATGTACATACCTACGGAAATGATTTTCTAGGATTCACCGTGTGGGATGTACATACCTACGGAAATGATTTCTGGGATTCACCGTCTGGGATGTACATACCTACTAAAATGATTTCTGGGATTCGCCGTGTGGGATGTACATACATACGAAAATGATTACTGGGATTCACCGTGTGGGATGTACATACCTATGGAAATGATTGGGTTTCCATGCCTCGCCCGATCGCACACGGCCCCAGCCTGGGTCCCAGGAGGGCCTATCCCCGACGATTTCTGGGTCGTGTGGGAAGGACCCCCTATCGCCTACACTCACTTGGCGACGGTTCCAAATGCCGTCGTGAAAAGGGGTTTTAAATTGTTTGTTTAGGACATCGATGTACTAGTGTACGTTCCCCAACAGTCGTCGCCCGGCAGGAGGAGCTCGGAGAAGCGTGGGATCGCGTCAGGGTTGATGGTCCAGGCGGAGAGCCTGAAAACGGATATGTCGGACATGCTCCGGGTCTCGGGCGTAAGGTGCTCGATCTTGCAGAAAGGAGAGAGCAGAGTTCCGGCGGATGACCAGTGCAAAGCGTGATATGGGATGGCAAAGAGCTCGAGTGAGACGAGAAAGAGCACCTTGACGGGCTCAGAGCCTGCCTCTCTGCCCCAGGGGTGGAAGATGAGCCAGAACTGGGGTGTGCACACCTAGCTCATGGCCACGCGTGCGGTGCTCAAGGATGGCGAAGCGGACGAGAAAATCCTCAGGAGCGTGCTTGTGGACGGAGAAATCCCCATCGGCGAGGTCGCACTGGGAGCAAATGGCATCGTCGACCTCTTCGCGGGTGACAGTAGTGCGACTGCCCGCAGTAATGACCAGTAGGGCACGTTCAAGTGCACACTCTGCCTCGATGACCTCTCGAGAGCGGGCAAGTAACAGATCGCGGTGGCCGGGCGGCAAGCGGGATGGCCAAAGAGCGGGGTAGCGACGGAGGACGCTGCAGAGGCCAGCAAGGAGGGCCGCGATGAAGCCGCAGGGGCGGAGGAAGCTGGCGATGACAGGGCAGGCCGACAGGAGATAGTCGTAGTCCACCCAGAGGACACGGGGGACGCCTGGTCGGGGCGCAGGCCGGTGACGTCCGCAGGCCTGGTGGACATGGGGATGCTTGGTCGAGGTGTGCACCGGCGCCGTCTGCAGGCTCGGAGGACGCGGGTGTGAGCAGACCTAGAGAAGAGCGAGTGGGGGCTGCCGAACGAGAGGACGATGGGCGGCCAGCCACAGTGGCCGGAGAGGGGACGCGGCGCCTGAGCGATGACGGGGCGGAGCCGGCGGAGGAGGACGCAACGGCCCGGGGGAGGGAGCGGAATTTGGCATTTTGGCCAAAGAACCTGCATTTCACGCATCTGATGTGCTTCCGGCACTCGGAGAGGGGATGGCCGGAGCCAAGGCAATAGGGACAGTCGCCCTCGCGAAGCCAGGAAGGCCTGGGTCGGGACCTTGCCTCAGGACCTCGCAGCTGTGACGATGCTTGCGCGGACGGGGGCGCTTGCGGCCCCAAGCAAACTGCCACGCATCCCACGCGTCCACCATCTCCTCAGGCACTCAGCAGATCTCAGACCGGAGGGGTGGGCGCAGGGCAGGCAGTGAGGGGCTCGCTGCCGGCGGCGAGAGATACGACGAGCATGAGAAGGGAGACGCCTGGGAGGGGGGCGCCGGCGGGCGGCAGAGGACTTGGCGGTAGGTGAGCGGGGACCCGGTAGAGGAGGGGCTCGACTCTAGCCAACGCTCCTCGCGGGAACGCCCGACGGCGAAGGGGGAGGGGGACGAGGCTATTAGAATTGTGTCGAATATTATTGTACAAGTTAGGTTACAGTTGGACTTGGCTTTGGACTGTGTGTAGACAGGGTAGGAGTTGTGTCCTAATAGGACACTTGTATCCTAGGCCTCTCATATAAAGCGGGGGTAGACACACGATATAACCTATGCCAACATAATAGCACAGGCACGCGGGGGGAGCCGACGGCGTGTGCCGGCGCCTGGACGGTCCGGATGCGGTATTGTGACGGTGTCATGGGGAGGAGCGCCCGTAGTCATGCCCCGGGGATGTAGCCATGATGGTGAACCTGGTTAACAAATCTCGATGTTATGCTCGTGTGATTGCTTGGTCCTCGGTAGATCAATGGTGGTCTCGGATTTATTCTAAGAAATGGTATCAGAGCAAGGTTCGAAAAGGTCGTGGAAGTTTATTCAAAGGAGGAAGAACGTATCAACGGACTTGTGTGCAAAGGGATCGTCAGTCGTGGGAGCAGAGTTAGTCGGCGAGTCGTTGCTGGTGAGTTGTAACCAGGAGGCAGCGATGAAGTGTTCGCGGTTGTTGTAGTTCTTCAAGAAGCAATCGGGATTGGCAGTAGCATGCGACCAAGCATATGGTGGCGGCAGATCGGATCGTCATGTTTCGACGAGATCAAAGCCGAGGCAGCAGCTTGGTGCAGTGTGGTCCAGCGAAAAGGCATCAGCCAGCAACAGCGGCGGAATCGCGTAGCGTCAGAAGTCTCGGATCGGACTCGAAGCGATCGACGAGGCAGCGTCAGCGGCCTGGTGCGGTCCGTGTCGTGCGTACAGCGTAGCCAGCATTGTGGGCAAACCAGGTGCAGGTGGGGCTGGCCGAGCCAGGTCAGTTACGACGGAGGCTTAGCAGTTTGTGGCCCAAGGCCTAGCCAGGATGGTGGCCCAGGGAACTATTTGAAAGCGCTAGGTGTTGTACGCCGAGCCGAAGCAAGAGGTGACCGAGGGAGCCATCCTCTCTATGTCCCTATTGCAACGTTCAACGAATCTTGGTTATTGCATGTCGGTAGAGTAGAAGAGGAGAACCAGGGGATGGCTCCGCACCGCTCTCGCGCACCTACGCGCGACCCGGCGCCACCTACCACAACCACCACGTTCAACGACGGCGCGTACCACTCCGCCTTCATTGATGGGATCTCAGGCCGCATCCTCCCCTGCATCGCTCTCCGAGCGGCCGAGCTATGCCCTTTGACGGGTTGGGTGGACCCGAACTCGGGGCGAGTTCTTCCTTGTGTGGCTCTGACCGCCCTGGGAAATGCCGCTCCACGCCATGTAAGTCCCCCACCTCCACCTCCTTCATCTCTGGGTGCGTTGCAGTGTGCGCAGGCGGCATCGGCTGAGCTCCATGCCCGTTCTTGGGCGGATGTGGCCACGCTTCCCAGGCCACGCCTACAATCAATTATCGTGGCTAGGCAGGGGGGTTGCGCCAGGGAGCCTGCCGCCCAGGGGCAGGCATGCGCAGGCACGCCGGCTCCGGACGTCACGATTCGCATATCCCCCACTCTCGCTGCTCCGACCTGCGCCAGTGAGCTTGGAGGACTGTCTTGGACGGTGGTCTCCTCCCGGCATGCTCAACGTCTGGCTAGGCACCAGGCGCGTCAGGCGAATCAACCACCACAACCATCAAAGGATTCGGCGCAGAGACTCCATGAGCGGTCCGCACTCTGCGGCCATGGCATTCAAGGCGTGCTTTGGCAATTGCTGCTATAGGTGCCTTGCTCCGCGGCACAAGTTCTTCTAATGTCAAGATCTCGAGTTCTGCTACAATTGTAAGCGCTCGGGACACTTCGAGCGTGAGTGCCCAGTTCGTCTTCGCCTCAACAGAGCTCAGCAGTCACCTGTGTTCACCCCCCCCCACCTCCGCTGCGCCTACAACGCTCGTTCCTCCGGCGCCGGCCACCACCTCCGCCGCTCCTTCTGCGCCCGCTCCATCTGCGTAGCCCCCCCCCCCCCCGCCGCTGCGCCTGTGCCAGCCGACGCTGCGCGGCACCCGCCGGCGGCCGTCCGTGAGGCGATGGGTGTGGCCATGGACTTCATTCCAGGAGAGGCCCGCAGGAGACCGGCCATGTCCAGCTGCACGGTTGTGTGCATGCCGGCGATGGAGGAGGGGGCCTACCGGCTGCGAACTACGGCCCTGATGCTCACGGCGTCCTCGCCGTGGAGCGGCATCTCGGCCAACGCGGTGGTCAGGGCGATTGCATGCGAGCACGGCTTCCCTTGCCGCGACATCAACATTGCTCCGTGCTTCTCGAAGGACTTCATCCTCACCCTTGCAGAGCGTCACCAGCGGGACCTCGTGTTCGAGCGCAGGGTGGTGGTCGTCGCCGGCGTCCAGTTCAAGCTCAGGCCATGGTCCCCCCCCCAGGCGGGAACAAGGTGTGGCGATCCTACTGCTGTGTCGCCATCAACCGCCTCCCGCTGAACGCCTGGGATTGGGACTCCGTCCAGGAGGTCATCGGCAGAGACTACGAGCTCGACCTCATAGAGCGTCAGTCCCTGACCACGACAAACCGCACAACGCTCTTTGCCTGGGTGTGGGCTTGGGACCCCGACAAGATTCTGCGCGCCAGCGACTTCAACGTGCTCAATAGGCCAGACGCGCCGCGGTCGAGAGGATCGCTGCCCGAAGGAACCCCTACGGAGCAAGGCAAGGAAGGGCCGCATTTCCCAGTGCTGATCCACCTTGACGAGGTCAAGGACTACACACCATTGCCTGATGGTGTGTTCAGGGAGTGGCCAAGAATCTACAAGCACAAAGATTGGCGCTTGGGCGTAATGGACGGCGAGGGCCGGGGGCACCCGGTGGCCTCGGCTGGCTCCTTCATCGCAGGTCGTCGTCATGACGAAGACAGAGATGAGGGCGGGAGCAGGAACAGGGGGCAACAAGGCCGCGAGGGTGGTCGCAAGAGATTCTGGAGAGGGATGCACGATCAGGCGCAATGTAGGGACACGGCGGCGTACGACCCACAGCCACGCCGGCACAGGCGCCACGACACTGATGTCGGGCCAGCTTGCGACCCAGTGGAGCCTCGATGGCAAGCAGCTACCAATGGAGGGGCCAGGCCGGTCCCACATCCCGTTCAATTGGACCGCGAGCATGTGCTCGTGACCCTGTCCTTGGAGGTGCTGCCTGTCCAACCAGCACATGTAGCAGAAGAGCAAGCAGATCAGCAGGCTGAAGAGGACACCAGAAGTGATGCTCAAAGTGTCGTTGTTGCCCCGACCAACATGCGCAGCGCTGATGGCGGGGTTGACGGGCTCTCTCTACCGCCCCCTGATCTCGCTGCCAGAGCTTTGGAGACGGTGGGCACGGAGACGCAGGGTTCACTGATGGCTGCCATCCCGACCTGCTTGCAGGGCTATGATGGTCTGACGTGTAGGCTCGCACTACCAGACTCTGATTTTGCAGCTCGGGCGTTGGTGAGGATAGGAGCGGGGGATTGGGGACCAGAATTCACCGGCCTGATGCAGCTCTACTCCCCACCCAGGCAGCAACACCCGCTCTCTCCGGTAGTGTGGCAGCACCAGGTCAGCGGTACTGCGTCGTGGCCCAACCCGACCATGCAGAGCACAACCTCCATCACCACCCTGGGCATTGCCTCCTTTTTCAACCAAGACGCGCAGCGAAATCACGAGCTGGCCCCCCTGCCGCCTACTCTGAGTCCTGAGGCGTTTACAGGGTGGGAGCTGCCTCCATCACCGGTTGGAGCGACGCAAGGCCTCTGGGAGCCACCTCCCATGCACGAGGGCCCATGCTGACTGCCCCAATGGGGTTCGGCCCAACTTGCTGGCTTGCAATGGGAGCCCAGCTGGGCCATTGGCCCTGAGGTGGTCTTTTGGCCAGGAGCTGCAGCAAACCAAGCTTCAACCATGCAGTCTCTCGGTCACCAGCAACACCCATATGCGGAGGAAGTGCGCGCCCGGCGTGCTCTTGCGGAGGCCAACATGTCCGGTCCAGGGCTCATATCAGCCATCACCCCCAAAGTCTCGGAGTTGCACATAGACGAATAACGCGCCTTCATCAGCAAAATTGCTTCGCTGCTGTCGGCATCACTCCTTGGTGCGCCGCCAACCACCACGAAGACTGCACGCCCTATCAAGCAGCGCCTGCTTGGGGTCATGAGAGGCTCTAGGCAGAGCACTCGGCTCCTCCGACAAAGCTCCAACTTTTCCTCTTTATCCTGGCCATGGATCCCCTACAGAGATTGCTGAATTTAGCCACAACAAATGGAGTACTTACCAAACTTCCAGGACGGAATCCGATGATGCGTTGCTCCTTCTACGCATACGATGTCGCCCTGTTCACCAACCCACGGGAGGACGACGCAAGAATGGTCCACCTGTTGCTGTAATGTTTTGCAGACGCGTCAGGGCTGAAGGTGAACACCAATAAGAGCTCAGCTCTCCCAATAAGATGCGGAGCCATCAATCTGGACACCATACTGGCACCCCTGGGCATCCCATGTAAGACTTTTCCGGTAACATATCTTGGAATGTCGCTATCTCCGCGGAACCTAACCAAGGGGGATCTAGACCCTTTCTTGGTAAAATTTGGAAACAAGACGACCGCATGGAAAGGTGGTCTCATGGCCAAGAGTGGGCGTCTCATGCTTCTTAAATCCGGTCTTACCGCCCTCGCAATCTACATGATGATGGTGCACAAGCTCCCTGCTTGGGTTCTGAAACGACTTCTAAAAAATCTGGCAAGCTTGGCTTTGGAGCGGGGACGCCACGGGTAGTGCTGGCAAATGCAGGGTTGGATGGAGCCAGATCTGCCGCCCGAAAAGCCTTGGAGGCCTGGGGGTGCTGGACCTAAAAAAGTTTGGTACAACGTTGAGGCTACAATGGCTATGGATGGCATGGAAAGACCCACCCAGGCCATGGGTTGGAATGCCGCTACCTTGCATCAACAGTGAGAGGATGCTCTTTGCAATGGCCATGGAGATTACAATTGGTGATGGCAGGAAAGCAATTTTTTGGTAGGATCGATGGCTTCACGGGCAATGTCCCAAAACCATTGCACCAATGCTATACAAGATTTCTATTAG
Source organism: Triticum aestivum (assembly GCF_018294505.1). Classification (NCBI taxonomy): domain Eukaryota; kingdom Viridiplantae; phylum Streptophyta; class Magnoliopsida; order Poales; family Poaceae; genus Triticum; species Triticum aestivum. The sequence continues at coordinate 461,158,448 of NC_057797.1, forward strand.
GAAAAATCGCACGGTATATGATGCTCTCACAGAGCAGAAGTGGCTGCAAGACCTAGCAACGGGCCTGTCCGACGACATGCTGTCGAAACTGACGAGCCTGACGGAGTTACTGGACACAATCGTTTTACGGGAGGGACAACCAGACAGAATCGCATGGCAGTTCACGCCAGACCGTGAATACACGGCTCGTTCTGCATACTTGCTCCAGTTCGAGGGAGCGGTGCCAACAGAGGGATACAATCTGATTTGGAAGGGGTGGGCACCTGGCAAATGTCACTTTTTCTTATGGACGGCCTTGTTGGGCAAAATTTTAACAGTGGATGCCCTGCTCCGTCGTGGTTGGGAGAATAACTACTTATGTGCTCTTTGTGAAAGGAATCTAGAAACACCGTCCCACCTGTTGATCGAGTGCCCATGGTCACGACACTCTTGGGAGAAGATTGCTCGTCTGGCTAGCATGCCGGCGTTACTTCCAGTAACTTGGAATGGGTTATTGAATGTCCAACAGTGGCTTACGACCTGCCACAGCAGAGCAAGTGCTGACAGGAAGAAAGGAACATTATCCATTATTCAGCTGATGTGTTGGGAAATATATATATATAGAGAGAGAGGAATAGAAGGATTTTCAACAAGGAATGCATGGGGCAAGACAGCTTTGTGACCAAAGTAAGAGATGAAATCCAGCGCTGCAACTTGGCTAGAGCGGGAATTCCCTTCGACCCGGGCTGATTTGCTTGCGGGTCGTCTTTCTGTCGCTTTTTTTGCTTGCCTTCTCTTTCTGTTATTTATCCATGCGGGTGTTCAGTCCCTTGCTGTTCACCTGTCTTGGGTACCCCTGTAGCTCGTTTTTCCCCCACTGATCAATGAATTTGGTAGTTAATCTACCAACATTCGAAAAAAAGGTGACCGAGCTGGATGTTGCGGGACGCTAGGTGCGATGACACGGGATTTGTTTGGGAAAAAAAAGATCTGCAAGGTGTGGTATATACGTGTCATGGACAACAATGGTAAAAAAAAGGAGCAATGGGACTTGTGGAGGCATGCATGGTGCAGCCACGGAAGATACCATGGAAGTAACTTGTTTTTGGATTGCATTGCTAATTGTACATGTGGTTTTACCAGGAGGTTTGCAGGTTGGTGACACGTGCATAAGGTTCGGAGGAGCCTGGAGCGCGTCAGGTTCATGCATACACTGGGCGTCAAGCAATGCACGGAGTGGGGCGGACACGACGCAGGGTGAAGCATGGTTGCAGTCAGATAATTTTGGCGGGGTCGGACAGGACGGATCGACCGGGTTGTTGGTCAAAGCAGAAGACGATGGTGGTTTCAGTGACGACAACATAGGAGCGTGATGCTGATGGTGGCCGACTTCTGGGGCATGGAAACACGTGGTGCAGGCCTGAGGGCTTGTGCAGCTTTGACAGACTATGGCGCGGGGTTGATTTAAGACGGTGCACATGAGAGCTTGGAGTCGACAGGGCGCGGGAGGGTGGCACGTACAACCACCATGGAGTATTGTTGAAGGTGGAGTTGGAGTCTGGTGGACGACTTCACTCTGTGCTGATGGAGAGGCTATGACGTAAGAATTCAGAGAGTCGAAGCTTATTTCAGCGGGATAGCGAGAGACACGTGGATCAGACTGGGTACCAGTGGTCTGATGGAGGCGTGATACTCGGCATCGGTCGGTGATGATCGGTGGTTCTCTGCAGTGGGGGTTGACGCAGTGTAGGCTAGCTACCCGGGAGACTCGACTAGGACAGCAGAGGCTCAACGCCGTGATAGCGGCGAGGCGTGCGGTAAGCAAGGGACATAGCGACAGACCAAGGCACTAATGGTGAGACATATGGTCAGAAAAATTGTGCAGGGGTGCTGAAGCAGTGTTGACGAGTACCAGATTCAAGTTGGTGATTGGGTCTATCGGTGCTAGTTAATAGACATGAGTTGACCATGGAGAATCTGAGAAAGTGACGGAAAGTCTGAAATTGTCAAAAGCTGAGAGAGTACATGGCCGTATATTCTGTGGTGTTCAGTGCACACGGCAAAGTGTGGATGACAAGTACAGAAGGAGGCGGAGTGCTATAGTTGCGGGACATGTTAGAGACTATCCGGGAAAAAGGATGAGACAACTGTGAATTTGACTCAGGGTGACACAGAGCGACGGTGAAATTCTTTCAAGTTTCAGACAGACGGTCAAGAAAGAGCGGTGATGTTGAGTTCAGGTAACTCTTGTATGTGACATCCAATATGTGAGTTTTCCATTTTCACGCAGATAAATTATCGGTGTGTGATGGCGTTGAATGGAAACTCCGAAAGTTAGGAGCACAAAGTAGAGTAATGAGAAACTTAATTTTTGCTTGAGTGTTGACTGTGAAGAAGACGAGAAGGGACTACAGTTGCAGGTGGAGTCATATGAAGTCTGGGAGTAGCAGTGGTGCTCATGGCGTATCTCAAGTCCAATGTACATGTAGGTTCGACGCACGGACGAATTCAAAGTGGTGGAAAATATTCGTCAAGGTGGAGTTTGTTAGAATTGTGTTGAATATTATTGTACAAGTTAGGTTACAGTTGGACTTGGCTTTGGACTGTGTGTAGACAGGGTAGGAGTTGTGTCATAATAGGAGACTTGTATCCTAGGCCTCTCATATATAGCGGGGGTAGACACACGATGTAACCTATGCCAACATAATAGCACAGGCACGCGGGGGGAGCCGGCGGCGTGTGCCGGCGCCCGGGCGGCCGGAATGCGGTATTGTGACGGTGTCATGGGGAGGAGCGGCCGTAGTCATGCCCCGGGGATGTAGCTATGATGGTGAACCTCGTTAACAAATCACGGTGTCATGCTCGTGTGATTGCTTGGTCCTTGGTAGATCAACGGTGGCCTCGGATTTATTCTAACATAGGCCATGGCGACGGGCTGGGCGGCGCGGTCGGAGCGGCCGGCGCCGAGGGAGGTGGACGCCGGGGCCGGAGTGGCCGCCGGTGTGGGAGCAGGTGGCTCCCTGCTCTAGCGAACGCCCGCGGTGGACGCGGAGGAGGGCGGCGAGGAGGCTTGGCATTTGTGCACTATAACTGCAAATTGGTAATCGTAGTTACTTTTGTGTCGTACATTTCCTATCATGTTACAAAAATTCAACACCATATTAGGTTCAAACATGAAAAACAATAAATATAAATACTTCATTATGGTTCTGTTGAGGGGTATAGAAGTTGGTAGTTAACACACACTCGGTGACCGTGAGAAACAAATATTGTGCAATACAACAATTAGGGTAATGATAACCGGCGAACGTCAGCTGAAAGGGAATGTCAAACGAACATCTTTTTTCTTCAACTTTACCTGGTAGGAGATGGCAAATCCTGCCTTTTTTGCCTCAAATTGCCAACTTCATATAACTAAACTTGTCGTTTAAAACGTTTATAGATGCAAACCCCTTCAAACGAACGTTCGTCAGATTTTACGGTCCTATAGTTAATATTTTTGTAAAGTTTTCTTACCATATTTATGGTTCTGCTAAATCTAAGTCGTCTGACATTTTACCCCTACCCAGATATCTCCTCGTTAAGATTTACCGCTATTGGAGGTAGGAAACCTTCCCTGTCAAACAAAAACTGCTACGATGGAGCGCCGTAATATATTTTCTGAATAGTTTGTCTAATTCACGCAGGGGATTCACATTTAAGGCTTAATTCCACCACAAGTCAGGAACTGGACATAGTCATACGTACGCTTTGGTCTCAGAAAAAGGCAGGAAAACGAAGATCCTGCACCCCACCACGTACGCAGAAACACCAGAGAAACAAAGTAAGAGCGGCACTGTACTGTTCATCTTCAAGGTTGCTGGATCCCAAATGAACCAAAGAACAATTCTTCACAAGTATTCCTATACCTATGCAATATAAACTATGCGAGCACGTCAGCAGCAGTGCGTGCGGCCGCTGGACCCTGACTGCTTGACGCCGCCGAGCATCTGTGTCACCATCCCGATCCCGTTCTCCAACCACCGGCCGTCGTCCCCCACGAACGGCCTCGCCGCGGCGGCGAGCACGCTGGAGATCTGTATCACGAGCAAGAGCAGCAACACCGCCTTCACCATGTTCACCGTCGCCGCCATTGTCGTCTGACACAGCAGGAAAGATCGCCCCGATCAAGAGAGAGACTGAACCCAAAAGAGACACAGGAACAGGGTGGAGTACTCTCTGTTTTCGAGCTTCAAGTTCTGGTTTTGTGCTTATATGCAGCAATGTCTGGCTGAGGAGCTGAGGTTAGTTTGGATTGGAGGAAGCTCGCTGAGCTCGTCTGTATATATACATGCATGCAGAGCGGCGTGGCGTGCGGCTATCCAGCCAGTGCCCTCGGTAAACGATTCAAACGTACGTGGAGAAGGGAGAATTCGTGCAAGACTCGTTCATGGTCTCTCCAACACGCCGGTCTGAATCGATCAGCGCACGATCATGCTGCACTCCGGCTCTTGAACCGTTCCAGCTTGTTGGACAAGTAGAACCGTATAATACTACGTGCTAGCAGGCTAGGCTAGCGGCAGAGGAAGTGTCGCAGAAACCTGCACTAACGTAAAGGAATGCGTGCTTTTGAATTCTGAATTCGTTCGGGTCAAACGCAAGAACACGAATATTATTTGTTCAACGAGAAGCTGAAATTCCTCGTGTTGGTGTACATGGGTTGGTCCTGGTCGTGAAAGGGGGGAGGCAGGGAAAACTTGCATACAGACACGCATCGTCCTTGTTAATGTCGCCAACATGAACAATCTATCGTGTTCACTGTCGTACTACCACTGCTACTTGGTCAAGAAATACTGTAGCCGTTGGACCAAATGTATCGTGTATCTTAATGTCTTATAGAGTTCGAGTCAGAAAGGATGTACTCTGTTTTTATTTACTCTGCATATTAGGTTTGACTGAAGTCAAACTTCGTAAAGTTTAATCAAGTTTATGGAAAAAAATACAAACATTTACCCTAACAAATCCATATGACGTGAAAGTACATTCAATAATGAATCTAATGATATTAATTTGTTATTATATATGTTAATATTTTTGTTTATAAACTTTGCAAAGTTTACAAAGTTTGACCTTGAGCAAAGCTAATACGTGGATTAAATAAATAATAAAAACAGGGGCAATATATGTTGGTAGCTATTGCCATGGGTTGGGTTGAATTAAGTAACTAACTGATGTCTTGTCCATGGGAAAGATTGACCGTACAGTGTTGACGTCATCAAGACCAAGACTACTCGTCGGTTGCTTTAGGTAAATCAACGGTGCTGACCGTCTCTAAGGTCTGTGTCGACGGGTCAAAGGGCCGGAACCTGTCCAACACGAAAAATACGAGGTGGGGTGGGGAGATCGGAAGCAGTGACCCATTCTACACGGCCGGGCACACGTATGCGCATGCATGTGTGTGCACCTACCACCTACGTGCACCTACCCCCTCTCACGGTCTCACCTCTATATAAATCGAGACACACCATGCAAATCAACCCATCTCCATTCAGCAGAAACAAACCAAACCAAGCTCTCACAAGCTCCGCTGAACCTCGGAACCTGAAGCTACTGAACACGAAGCAAGCAAGGCAATCGTTCTCCCCCCTAGATCAGAACCTGCTGTCTCCCGTCTGCACAGTAACAACAGCGATGGCGGCGACCGCGGCGGCGTTGATGAGGATGGTGCTGCTGGTGGTGCTCTTGGTGCAGATGCTCAGCGTCATGGCCGTCTCGGCGAGGACGTTGAAGGGGGACGCCTGGCTCACGGACGGCATCGGGATGGTGATGGAGATGTTCGGCGACCTGAAATCAGGGTCCAGCCCTCCCACGCACTGCTGCTAAGCGAACCGATCAAGCAGACAGTTTTTCTTCGGTTAGAAGATGTAAAGATGCGAGGCTCTCTTTTTCTTTTTGCCTCTTTGTTGTAGAGGAGTATATATAGATAGGATCATTCTTTCGTTGTAGAGATCAACTGGCCATTCAACAAAGGTCTAACTGTAACTATGTTACTATTTGAGTACAAAATTTGTTCATTCTTTCAAGCAATCGGTGGCAGTGTGTATGGATTGTCTCTGGCCTTAAATGTTTCGACTGATTTCAAAGAATGGCTTTTGCGTCCCCACAACAACAACAAAATAGCTTTTGCGAGTTATTACTCTTTGCATTTTATTTACGGAAATGATAAACCCCGTTCGGATTTTAAGCATGACAACCCGAACATTTCTCATACTAACTTTAGTTCACGCAAGATTGGCAAACATGATAATTTTCTGACAAAAAACAGACTGGGACAAAGTTGTCATTTTTTTAACACAGTACAGACGCAAGCGCTCATATAAACGCGCATACACTCACCCCCTATGAACGCATACACACACCCTACCCCTATGAGCACCTCCGAAAGACTGAGCCAGTATATCATCTTGAAATTTACGAAGTCATCGTAGGCACCCCCACGTCAACTAAAGTTGACGTGAAAAAACGTTAGAGATGGCATGCTTAAAATCTGAACGTTTGAGATTTACCGGGGTCTTTTTTTATGTCCACTTTCTTTCAGAGAACATCGCATTTCAAATATTTATAAATTTTATTTAGATAAAAAGAGAAATATGAACAAATATAGACTCAAATGATCATACACGAAATACTTTTACGAGTCTAAAAACCGACCACAAAATTTGACCCGTGCCGTGCGGCTGCGGGGCCGGTTGTTGGTCTGGTCTCATATATGTGGAACCGAGACTGCTGACCAATTAAACTCGAGCTGCCGAAGCTGGTGTGGTCAAATTTTGTGGTCCGAACGGGAGAGGAGAGGCCGCTGCATGGTAGGTGTAGCACGTAAAAGGCTGGTCCGAACGGGAGATTTCTACACGGTCGGCCGGTCGGTCGGGGTTTGCAGCGTCTTGTGTTGGGCAGCGGTGCAGGCAGAGGAAACAGCGCGCGACACCTGCCGCTCCACTGTCGGTTCTTCACGCCTTTCTTCTGCTTTTTTTTACGTAGCCTTTCTTAGGCTCCATGGCGGCTCTTCACACTTGTCATCCAGTCTGGGGTCTCATGTGATTCACCAGCGTCCTTCATGTGATGTTCCCTCCCGGACAAACTTCACGCACCGACGGAAGCGTTCATGGTGCTCGTTTTCTCATGCACCCTACATTTTCGACCGATACCAATAATGATTTTGTAGGTTGACCCATCCACAGAGATAGAGAAAGAGAGAGCATGCTCACTTGCAACTGTTGCTCCGTCAAGAAATACATGGAGTAGTATTCTTGTTGTAGGAGGTTTTGGGTCAAATCAGTGCTTGTAGTCGTCACTAAGTGGTCTACAAATCTGGATGTAATTTTTATTTCTGTTATTCGTTGTACTGCCATGATTGAAGATGAATAGATTAGAGGTTTTTTCGCGGAAAAAAAAACCCATGCTATAGTTTGTTGCATATACCACTGACGAAAGCACGGCAGATTTTGCTAGTGCGCTGGTTATTCAACATTTGACCAAGTCAATGGTATGAAGAATCAGTCGATCTGTATTTTTTTCGTGGCAACCCCATCTGTCTACAATGGATATATGCCGCCCACAGGCGGCAAATAGGCGTGGCTTCGCCGGCAGTTGAGCCAGCCCAGTTCGCTGCTACCTTTTTTGTTTTTGTTTGTTTTCTTTGTTGCTTTTTTGTTTGCTTTTTTCCTTTTCTGTGTTTTCATTCTAGTTCTTTTACAGACATTTTTTCTGGTTTTGTATGTTTGGTCTTCTCTTTATTATTTATTATTAACATATATGGTGAACATTCCTATATACTGTGGAACATTTTCATATAGGCAAATATTTGTCCCTCGCGAAAGAAAGAAAATATATTTTTTTCCCTTTCCATGAGACACAGCTATACCTCTCGCGTAATCAAATTTGTGCCTCCACGAGAAACAAAACTGTGACTCTCGCGGAAGAAGAAAAACACGTTTTTTTCCTTTTTCGAGAGGCACGGCCTCTTGTGGAAGAAAAAACGCATGTTTCTCTCTTTTCGAGAGGTACACAGCACAACGGTGCCTCTCTCGGAAGAAAAAAAATGTGTTTTCTTTTCAGAGAGGCACAGCTGTGTCTCTTCCGGAAGTAAATTTGTGCCTCCACGAGAAATAAATGTGTGCCTCTTGCGGAAGAAAAGAAAAGCGTTTTCTCGCACATTTAAAAGAAATGGGTCTGAAACCAAAACCGGGTGAAAATCTAAAAACCAAACAAAAATCCATCTAAACCCGAACACATGTACCCAAAAAAATAAGAGGGAGCGCTCAGCATGCGACACGTGGCCACCAAAAGGAACCTTGCGGGGCTCCCGCAAGGGGTACCCCTTGGTTAGTTGCCCTTTTTATAAGATAATACGTGTCTCATTTATATCATAAGGATTATAGTACAAGTCACGTACATATCGACCTGGCAAAACTAAAAAGATAACATAATGATAGCCTTTCCACAAAGGAACACCAGCCACCGAAAAATCCTCTGAGCTTGACACCAATGCCCTTCACCTACCACTGGCACCACCATAGCAGCCAGCAAAGGAAAAAAGTGACGGATCACCTCCACATCCCGAGCTCGATGCGGCTCCATCGTTGGTATGCAACTTTGCGGACCTTCAAGGTGGCTCGACAAAGGCGAAACCATTAGCGTTCAGTGAATCAGACCGGGGCAAAACCCGGACACGCCATCAAACTCCAGATCTGGCACCCCCACATGACTAAGACATATGAGGAGGAAACCATACCTGCCATCCACGAACCTAGCACACGATCCACCATCCTTCAGATGTCGCCGATGCAGATCATCACAATCTGCATCCAGTCCTGGATTACCTCCCAAGCTCCGCGTCGGTGCTGGAGCAGACGTCGCCGCAATGGCGGAGCTCGAGGATACCGTGTTGGGAAACATAGTACGAAACAAAAAAAAATAGCCCTACGAATACCCAGGAACAATATGAAGATGCATATTAGGTTTGAATCAACGATCATTACCAACTCCGGAGTGCAACGGAAGTAGACGAGACGGTGTAGATCGTACCTGGAGTCCCTCGAACCTCGATGACAATCCCGCAAACTGCCCTTGAATGTTCCCTCGAACAGAAGACCGAAAGCACGGCCTCTCCACTTGGTTGCAAGCGTGCGGTCTTCACGATCCGGTAGTGCTTCGCTGCCCAGAGCTAATCGTCGCCGGAGAATTATGGGGATGAGATTAGAACCACACGGGGCTTCTAATTATGAGGATTAGAGGTGGCTAGGGCTAGCTCTAATTAGTCAATTAGGACCAACTAGAACTAGATCAACTAGAGGAGGCTCCAAAACTTGTATCATTATAGGCTGGAAATTCTCTAGTGTATATACGTTTAGGGGAGAGGAGGGGGCAACCCCACCAAGGGGGGAGGAGTCCCCCTTGGTGCGCCGCCTAGGGGAAGTTGGACTCCCACCCCTAGTAGGATTCGGCCTCCCATAGTGGGAAAGGGATGGGGGCTCCCTATTGGGCCCTTGTGGCCCAATTCCTTCTCCACCTCTTGGCCTTATTGTAGGAAATATGCCCTAGAGGCAATAATAAAGTTGTTATTTGTATTTTATTATTCATGATAGAATTGTATTAACCAGAAATTTAGTACATGTGTGAATACATAGACAAACATAGTGTCCCTAGTATGCCTCTACTTGACTAGCTTGTTAATCAAAGATGGCTAAGTTTCCTAGCCATAGACATGTGTTGTCATTTGATGAACGAGATCACATCATTAGAGAATGATGTGATGGACAAGACCCATCCATTAGCTTAGCATAATGATCGTTTAGTTTTATTGCTATTGCTTTCTTCATGACTTATACATGTTCCTCTCACTTTGAGATTATGCAACTCCCGAATACCAGAGGAACACCTTGTGTGCTATCAAACGTCACAATGTAACTGGGTAATTATAAAGATGCTCTACAGGTGTCTCCAATGGTGTTTGTTGAGTTGGCATAGATCGAGATTAGGATTTGTCACTCTGAGTATCGGAGAGGTATCTCTGGGCCCTCTCGGTAATGCACATCACTATAAGCTTTGCAAGCAATGTGACTAATGAGTTAGTTGCGGTATGATGCATTACGGAACGAGTAAAGAGACTTGCCGGTAACGAGATTAAACTAGATCCACTTGAAACCAAGCAAATCCATGGATTAAAATCAACAAAACTTCCTCAAACCAACAAATCACAAAAAAATTGGGACTATTTTTGGTGGGGATTTTCGAATTTAGGGAAGAACACAACAAAATTAGGCTAGAAAACACAACGGGGAGGCTCCGAAATCGTGATCAACGTGGCTCATGATACCAAGATGGTGTAGGGTGGAACCCTATACGGCAGATCTTTCACGAAAGGAGTGGATCCGCGAAGAACACGAAGAACACGAGGGGAAACACTAGGGGAAAATCACAAGGGGAACACAAGAGAACACTCAAGCCAACAAGTATGATCATACATGCGCTAGATCCATGAACACAAAGGAAGATACAAGATCCATGGTCAAATAGGGATGATACAAAGGTAGCCGGTCTTCTCCGTGAGGAGGTCTTGATGTTCTTCCCATGAAGGGGTCTTGAATCCGCTTGGGGGATCTTCTCCGAGGAGGCGCTATCTCCGAGGAGAAGGTAACCAAGTGGATGAGCAAAGCTCTCACACAAAATATGAGCTAATCCTTTGCTAACTCTAGAAAGGAGGTGGAGGTGGTCTATTTACAGTCTTAGCCATGAATGGGTAAGTGGGAGAGGGGTACAAGGCCAAAGGCCCGCGACTGTGCACAGGCAGGTACCGGAAGACCGGTGGGGGTCGGACGTCCGGTGGCTCAGGGCGGTCCGGACATCCGGTGCATGTCGGATGTCCGTTGATTCTTCTCGTGTGTAGTGGCACCGGTCGTCCGATCAACGCCGGTCGTCCGGGCGTTGGGACTCGTCGGACGTCCGGCCGCTGTAGAATTCATTGCCTGGAGTTCTTCTGGCCGTCTGGGCTGCACGAGGTACTGGATGTCCGGTGGCGTCCAGACGTCCAGTGGCTGTAGCTTGTAGCAGCTCCGTCTTCTTCCATGTTCGCTTCCACGCTTCCCTCGCGGATGGTGTAGGTGTTCCTTGGCGCTTGCACTCCTCCATGTCATCCGTAGCTTTCCGACAATACCTATGCATGCACACGGGAGAAATGTCAAGTAGTATACCATCCTCGAAGGGGTCAAGTGAACACGCATAAAGGAGACGATTCACCTTTGTGTATGTGGAGTGGATGTCGAACGTGTCACTTGCCAAACGGACTCTTGACATGGTGATGTCCGTGGGATGCTCCGCATCATTGATGCTCAATATGTAAGTATCTTCACCGAGGTCTTTCTTTTAAAAAATTCTTTCAAACATTCCTTTATGCTTTCCAGAAAATTCTACATTATTTCTGATCAACAATATGTCATTCACATATACTTATCAGAAATGTTGTAGTGCTCCCACTCACTTTCTTGTAAATACAGGCTTCACCGCAAGTCTGTATAAAACCATATGCTTTGATCACATTATCAAAGCATATATTCCAACTCCGAGATGCTTGCACCAGTCCATAGATGGAACGCTGGAGCTTGCTCACTTTGTTAGCACCTTTAGGATCGACAAAACCTTTTGGTTGCATCAGATACAACTGTTCTTTAAGAAATCCATTAAGGAATACAATTTTGACATCCATTTGCCAGATTTCATAAAATGTGGCAACTGCTAACATGATTCAGACAGACTTTTAAGCATCGATACAAGTGAGAAAATCTTATCGTAGTCAACACCTTGTACTTGTCGAAAACATTTTTGCGACAATTCGAGCTTTGTAGATAGTAACACTACTATCAGTGTCTGTCTTCCTCTTGAATATCCATTTATTCTCAATGACTCACCGATCATCGGGCAAGTCAATCAAAGTCCATACTTTGTTCTCATACATGGATCCCATCTCTGTTTTCATGGCCTCAAGCCATTTTGCGGAATCTGGGGTCATCATCGCTTCCTCATAGTTTGTAGGTTCGTCATGGTCTAGTAACATGACTTCCAGAATAGGATTACCGTACCACTCTGGTGCGGACCGTACTCTGGTTGACCTACGAGGTTCGGTAGTAACTTGATCTGAAGTTTCATGATCATCATCATTAGCTTCCTCACTAATTGGTGTAGGAATCACTGGAACTAATTTCTGTGATGAACTACTTTCCAATTTGGAAGAAGGTACAATTACCTCATCAAGTTCTACTTTCCTCCCACTTACTTCTTTTGAGAGAAACTCCTTCTCTAGAAAGGATCCATTCTTAGCAACAAAATATCTTGCCTTCGGATATGTGATAGAAGGTGTACCCAAGAGTTTCTTTTGGGTATCCTATGAAGACGCACTACTCCAATTTGGGTTCGAGCTTATCAGTTTGAAACTTTTTCACATAAGCATCGCAACCCCAAACTTTAAGAAACGACAACTTTGGATTCTTGCCAAACCATAGTTCATACGGTGTCATCTCAATAGATTTATATGGTGCCCTATTTAACGTGAATGCAGCTGTCTATAATGCATAACCCCAAAACGATAGTGATAAATCGGTAAGAGACATCATAGATTGCACCATATCTAATAAAGTACGGTTATGACATTCGGACACACCATTACGTTGTGGTGTTCCAGGTGGCGTGAGTTGCGAAACTATTCCACATTGTTTCAAATGAAGACCAAACTCATAACTCAAATATTTGTTTCTGTGATCAGATTGTAGAAACTTTATTTTCTTGTTACGATGATTTTCCATTTCACTATGAAATTCTTTGAACTTTTCAAATGTTTTAGACTTATGTTTCATCAAGTAGATATACTCATATCTGCTCAAATCATCTGTGAAGGTCAGAAAATAATGATACCCGCCGCGAGCCTCAACACTCATCGGACCGCATACATCGGTATGTATTATTTCCAATAAGTCAGTGGCTCGCTCCATTGTTCCGGAGAACGGAGTCTTAGTCATCTTGCCCATGAGGCATGGTTCGCAAGCATCAAATGATTCACAATCAAGTGATTCCAAAAGTCCATCAGCATGGAGTTTCTTCATGTGCTTTACACCAATATGACCTAAACGGCAGTGCCACATATAAGTTGCACTGTCATTATTAACTTTGTATCTTTTGGTTTCAATATTATGAATATGCGTATCACTACGATCGAGATTCAATAAACCATTTATATTGAGTGTATGACCATAGAAGGTTTTATTCATGTAAATAGAACAACAATTATTCTTTAACTTAAATGAATAACCGTATTGCAATAAACATGATCCAATCATATTTATGCTCAACGCAAACACCAAATAACATTTATTTTAGGTTCAACACTAATCCCGAAGGTAAAGGGAGTGTGCGATGGTGATCTTATCAATCTTGGAATCACTTCCAACACACATCATCACCTTGCCCTTAACTAGTCTCTGTTCATTTTGCAACTCCTGTTTTGAGTTACTAATCTTAGCAACTGAACCGGTATCAAATACCCTGGGGTTACTATGAACACTAGTAAAGTACCCATCAATAACATGTATATCAAATATACTTTTTTTCACTTTGCCATCCTTCTTATCCGCCAAGTATTGGGGGTAGTTCTGCTTCCAGTGACCATTCCCTTTGCAGTCGAAGCACTCAGTTTCAGGCTTAATTAGGTCCAGCTTTGGGCTTCTTCACGGGAGTGGAAACTTGCTTGTCATTCTTCTTGAAGTTCCCTTTCTTTCCCTTGCCCTTTTACTTGAAACTAGTGGTCTTGTCAACCATCAACACTTGATGCTTTTTCTTGATTTCTACCTTCGCCAATTTCAGCATCGCGAAGAGCTTGGGAACCGTTTCCGTTATCCCTTGCATATTATAGTTCATCACGAAGTTCTAGTAACTTGGTGATAGTGACTAGAGAACTTTTTCAATCACTATCTTATCTGGAAGATTAACTCCCACTTGATTCAAGTGATTGTAGTACTCAGACATTCTGAGCACATGCTCACTAGTTGAGCTATTCTCCTCCATCTTGCAGGCAAAGTATTGTCAGAGGTCTCATACCTCTCGACACGGGCATGAGTCTGAAATACTAATTTCAAATCTTGGAACATCTTATATGCTCCGTGGCATTCAAAATGTTTTTGAAGTCCCAGTTCTAAGCCGTAAAACATGGCGCACTAAACTATCAAGTAGTCATCATACTGAGCTTTGTCAAACGTTCATAATGTCTGCATTTGCTCCTGCAATAGTTATGTCACCTAGCGGTGCATCAAGGACATAATTCTTCTGTGCAGCAACGAGGATAATCCTTAGATCACAGATCCAGTCCGCATCATTGCTACTATGATCTTTCAGCATAGTTTTCTCTAGGAACATATCATAAATAAAACGGGGAAGCTATACGCGAGCAATTGATCTACAACATAGATATGCAAATACTATCAGTACTAAGTTCTGGATAAATTTAAGTTGAATTAATCATATTACTTACGAATTCCCACTTAGATAGACATCCCTCTAATCATCTAAGTGATCACGTGATCCATATCAACTAAACCACGTCCGATCATCACGTGAGATGGAGTAGTTTCCAATGGTGAACATCACTATGTTGATCATATCTACTATATGATTCACGCTCGACCTTTCAGTCTTAGTGTTCCGAGGCCATATCTACATATGCTAGGCTCATCAAGTTTAACCCGAGTATTCTGCGTGTGCAAAACTGGCTTGCAACCGTTCTATGTGAATGTAGAGCTTATCACACCCGATCATCACGTGGTATCTCGGCACGATGAACTGTTGCAATTGTGCATACTCAGGGAGAACACTTATACCTTGAAATTTAGTGAGAGATCATCTTATAATGCTACCGCCGTACTAAGCAAAATAAGAAGCATAAAAGATAAACATCACATGTAATCAAAATATGTGACATGATATGGCCATCATCATTTTGTGCCTTTGATCTCCACCTCCAAAGTACCGTCATGATCTCCATCATCATCAGCATGACACTATGATCTCCATCATCTTGATCTTTATCAATGTGTCGTCACATGGTCGTCTCGCCAACTATTGCTTTTGCAACTAATAGCGATAAAGTAAAGCAATTACATGGTGCTTGCATCTTATGCAATAATGAGACAACCATAAGACTCCTGCCAGTTGCCGATAACTTCTAACATGATCATCTCATACAACAATTTATATCTCATCACGTCTTGACCATATCACATCACAACATGCCCTGCAAAAACAAGTTAGACGTCCTCTACTTTGTTGTTGCAAGTTTTACGTGGCTTCTACGGGCTGAGCAAGAACCGTTCTTACCTACGCATCAAAAACCACAACGCGATATAGTGATTGATTTTTGATCTTCAGAAACAACCCTGTTCATTGAATCCGATTGAACTAAAGTTGGAGAAACTAACACCCACTAGCCACCTGTGTGCGAAGCACGTTGGTAGAACCAGTCTCGCATAAGTGTACGCGTAATGTCGGACTGAGCCGCTTCATCCAACAATACCGCTGAATCAAGAATCAACTAGTGACGGCAAGCAATATGTATATACCCATGCCCACAACTTCTTTGTGTTCTACTCGTGCATATAACATCTACGCATAGACCTGGCTCGGATGCCAGTATTGGCGAACATAGTAATTTCAAAAAAATTCCTACGCACACGCATGATCATGGTGATGCATAGCAATGAGAGGGGAAGAGTGATGTCCACGTACCCTCGTAGACCGTAAGCGGAACTGTTATGACAACGCAGTTGAAGTAGTCGTACGTCTTCACAATCGACCGATCCTAGTACCGAAAGTACGACACCTCCGCCATCTGCACATGTTCGGCTCGGTGACGTCCCACGAACTCTCGATCCAGCTGAGTGTCGATGGAGAGCTTCGTTAGCACGACGCGTGATGATAGTGATGATGATGCTACCATCGCAGGGCTTCGCCTAAGCACTACGATGATATGACCGAGGTGGATTATGGTGGAGGGGGCACCGCACACGGCTAAGGGATCAATGATCAACTTGTGTGTCTATGGGGTGCCCCCTGGCCACGTATATAAAGGATGGAGGGAGGAGGAGGCCGACCCTCATAGGGTGCGCCCAAAGTGTGGAGTCCTACTAGGACTCCCTAGTCCTAGTAGGATTCCACCTCTTACATGGAATAGGAAAAAGGGAAGCGAGAAGGAGAAGGAAGAAAGGGGGTGCCCCTTTCCCTAGTCCAATTCAGACAAGTCTATGGGGAAGGGGCGCGGCCACCCTTGAGGCCTTTCTCTCCTTTCCCGTATGGCCCATTAAGGCCCAATAAGAATTCCCGTAACTCTCCGGTACTCTGAAAAATACCCGAATCACTCAGAACCTTTCCGATGTCCGAATATAGCCTTCCAATATATCGATCTTTACGTCTTGACCATTTCGAGACTCCTCTTCATGTCCCCGAACTCATCCGGGACTCCGAACAAACTTCAGTCATCAAATCACATAACTCATAATAAAAATCGTCACAAGACGTTAAGCGTGCGGACCCTACGGGTTCAAGAACTATGTAGACATGACCGAACCTCATCTCCGGTCAATAACCAATAGCGGAACCTGGATGCTCATATTGGTTCCTACATATTCTACGAAGATCTTTATCGGTCAAACCGCATAACAGCATACGTTGTTCCGATTGTCATCGGTTTGTTACTTGCCCGAGATTTGATCGTCGGTATCTCAATACCTAGTTCAATCTCATTACAGGCAAGTCTCTTTACTCGTTTCGTAATGCATCATCCCGCAACTAACTCATTAGTCACATTGCTTGCAAGTCTTATAGTGATGTGCATTACCGAGAGGGCCTAGAGATACGTCTCCGATAGAGGGAGTGACAAATCCTAATCTCGATCTATGCCAACTCAACAAACACCATTGGAGACACCTGTAGAGCATCTTTATAATCACCCAGTTACATTGTGACGTTTGATAGCACAAAAGGTGTCCTCCGGTATTTGGGAGTTGCATAATCTCATAGTCATAGTGTCATGGAATTGTCACGGCAGATATCCTAGAGAAAGGACTTAGTCGTAGGGCCATTGCAACTAGGAGGCTTAGAGGGGTTAATCAGGACAAAGGACACGAGAGGTTTTATACTAGTTCGGCCCCTTACGATGAAGGTAAAAGCCTACGTCTAGTTGTGTTGGTATTGCTGGGGTTTCGATCACCAAGAGGCTCAACTTGTCGGCTTGGTTATCGATCTTTTGTTTCTTGCCCTAAGCCGCCACCGGGTCGTCCCCTTATATACACGGGTTGACGCCTGGTGGTCTATAGAGTCCCGGCCGGCTCATAATCGTGTCCGGCTCGGTGACTTCCTTTACATGCCTTTCTTTACAAGTCTTTCCTTACATACGACAGTTTGCAATATTGGGCCTTAAGCCACCACTAGGCTTTTGGGCCTTCTATAATATTTGATAAACTATCATCTTAATGTTTACTAGGCTTCTTGTGTAACCTGCCATTGGGGCTGACCCGGCCCCTCCTGGGTGGGTCATAACTGATAGTTATATCCCCAACATTAGGCCCCAGGTTGACTTTGAACTTCGTTCTTTGTTAATCTTCAACACTTAGACAAAATCCATCTTCTTATCCTCGCAGAAGTTCTTGTAACCCGCCATGACGTCATCTCTTGAAAACGCAAAAAACTTTTATGACGTTATCTCCCAACGGATCTTCGTCTTTAATGTCTTCCGAGAATCGAGGGGTCTGTGTAGTTGGATAACCATTATTCGGCTCCCCCTCGATTTTCATGCCCGTCTGTTCACATGTTTCATTATAAATAGGCACGCCTCGGCCTTCCTCATTCTTCTCTCTCTCTCTCTCCATCTTCTTCCTCTCGCAACCCTCCTGCTGCTAGAGCCTCACCGCCGCCGCGCTTCTCCTCCATCTCCGTCAATCTTGGCCGCTGCATCAACCCGAATCGGTCCAGAGAATGGCGGCGACCTCCGCAGGAGATTCATGGTTGTAAGTGTTCTTATTTTCACTTCTCAGATCCGCATTAGGGTTTCCATACTCTGTCGTGTTCTTCATAGTTCATCGTAGTTTGTCGTAGTTCTTCTACCGCAGGCCTCTTCTTGATCCAAAAAGATATATATGCTTGTGCGGTAGCATTTTTGTGCCTACATTTGATGCCCACAGATCCCTTTCTCTGGTTCAAAGATCTCATTAGAACTCTCAGACTCATCTGTGCTAAACTCTTTAGGTCTAGAATTTTTCCCATTTTGAATAGCCATTTGATCTAGAATAATACCAAGCATTTAGGAAACTTGTTTGTCTCAACACTTAGCTGAATTTTGCTTTTCTCAAATACCTGTAGTTATGGCGGCTTACCGTGCCGGCTTACTTTTCCTTATATGACATTAGCCCTTAACTAAGCCACCATTACTTTCCTGTATTATCATCTTTCAACTGTTAATTTCATCATTGAATTGAACCGGCATGTTACCTTTCTTTTCAGTTCGTTTTTGAACATCATGCCGTCCAAAGCGCCAATCATCTGCAACTGGTTTCCCTCAACCGTAATTGAGGAACGTTTGAAAGAGTTCTTTACCATAGGATTTTTGCCAGCGAAAATCGTCATGTCTTACCGTGCTCCTGACCCGGAGGAAGAACGGCCCAATTTAAGAGACGGTGAAGTGATTGTTTTTACTGACCATATGAACCGTTGCTTTTCACTGCCTGGCTCAAAGTTCTTCAGATATGTCCTCCACTTTTTCAAACTCCATCCTCAAGATATCAGGCCCAACTCCATATCTAATATCTGCAATTTCCAAGTGCTCTATGAGGTGTACCTTTAGGAAGAGCCGACTGTGGAGCTATTTAGAGAATACTTTTATCTAAATCGGCAGAATGAGTGCACCAACGGCCTTAGCTTGAAGCTTGGGGGTATCTCAATTCAGCGTCGGCAGGGCGCTGTCTTCCCCCTCATAGTCTTACCGAGTCATCCCAAAGACTGGAACCAGACTTGGTTCTACTGTCAAGATATCTCACCAGCAAACAAGAAGCCATTGCCGTGTTATCGCGCCAAGCGTCTTGACTCCAAATTTGTGCTCCCTGACAAGCTTACGGCTGCTGAATGTACGAAGCTGATCCCATCCATAAAAAGGATTAATGCCTTATTAGGAAACAACCTGACTGGAGTTGATCTGACCCGCTGCTGGATCTCATGGCGGGTTATTCCTCTGAGTCGTCGATCAAAGTTGATGTACGAGTATGGTGGAGGCCCAGAGGACTCTCTTCGTCATAGCCACGTGCAATTAACGGAAGCAGATATTGTTTCGATGTAAACCCTTCTGGTGAACGGGAAGTACGAAGATTGTAGTATCGTCGGGTTAAACCCTTTTTGCAAGCTTAACCCGGCGCCAGAAGTAAGGAGACTCTGATCTTTCTTCTTTGTACTTTTCTCAGCCATATTATTTAACACTTGCCTAACCTTTCATTTTGTTTTCACCTGTTCGCGGGCCAAATCTGACTACTGGAAAGTGAAATATGACCATGAAGCTGCGAAGAAAGCAAGAATCACTGCCATAACCGCCAAGAAAATGACCCGGAGTTCCAAAAAGAAGAAGAGGAGCACTATTGAAGACTTGATGAAACTCGACGAAACTTCTGAGTCGGAGGTAGCCCTTGACTCCCTTGGCCGATTCTTTAATAATATTATTAACATTGAACATTACCAGGACGACACAGGGGCCAGTCAGGCCGTGGAAGAAGAGGTAACTATTTCCTCCGACTCAGCACATTTGCCAAGACAGAAACTTCAAGTCGTAACCTGGAAAGTAAGGTTTTCACACCCTTTGGCTTATCTGGACCCTCACTTTCTTTTGAAAAAGCAGCAACATGAGAGCCACCGTCAAGCTTGGTCCGAAGACGAACCGGCTGTTGCTCTTCAACAAACTCCCCGAAAGCGCCGGAATGAGGTTTTACTTCTTTTGTCTTTAACTCTGTTTAATGGATCCTTTCCCTTGCATTACTTTAACTTTATGTTATCTTTTCAGGAGGTGTCTCGCTCTTCTAGCGACTCATCGCAGACCCAATTTCCGGCCTTCAAGACTGCCCCTGGGTAATGAAAAATCCTCCTTTTTTCGGGTTGTTCGAATTGTATATTTGTACTCATAGTCCTACAACATTTCTCTTAGTGGCCAAGCTAAGTTGAAGAAGGCAAAGGTAGCTAAACCGGAAGAAGACCCGCCAATCCTTGCATCTGACCCGGCCAGGCCACCTTCTCCTCCATTAACCGATGCTCCAGAAGACCCGCCTGTCGATGCAGAAGCAAATCCTCCTGAGCCGTCGTTTGTTGAGACCACCGTGAATCCTTCTGCAACTGGACCATCAAGCTCAGCCAACCCGCCATCACCGTCTGCACAAGACGTTTTGATCACCAGGAGTCGTTTTATTGAACTAGGGAATCCAACCGTGCTGGCTTGCCACACGGTGAAACAAGAAGCATTGGAGAGGTAGAAAGTGCGCTTTGACGTTGCCAATTATGATCATCTAAATGCCAACGATATTTTATCTGGCTATCTCAGCCATGTGCACTCCAGTCGCGACTCTGAGATCGAAATGGTTAAACAGTTGCAGCTAAAATATGAGGTATGTTCTTCCGGCTTATCTATATTCCGCCAGCCCCCAAGTCTTCAGATTATAAGAGAACCGGAATGATCTGTAGACTTGATGATATAGGCCAAGACTTTTATCTTTGAGACTTTTCTTGAGTTCAATAAAATAGAACAAAGCTTCACCTGTAGTCCCCAAGGGCCGGTTCATTTTGATCATAGATGAGTCGGTACTTTAAATTGTCTTGTACTGTATTCAAAGAATTTCATAATCCAGCTTAACCTTGAGAAACTTGCTGAATAGCATACATTAGCCCCCAAGTGCCAAGTGTTGTTACTTTGTAAAGTACTTGGGACTTAAATTATGTCTTTAGAGTCATAAGAAATTGTTTTGGCATACATTAGCCCCCAAGTGTCAAGTGGTTTTTTGTAAAGTACTCGAGACTTGAATCTTGATGTTTGAACCTTTGAGCAAAATCTTGACTCATATGAGTATTTTTTCTTGCAGAATGCCTTATCTGAACTAAACTCGCAATTGACTGATGCGAAGACCCGACTAGCAGGTCAGGAAGCAGAAATCAAGTCTGCTAACTCCAAATTGCAAATAAGTCTCTCTGAGATGGAAAATTTAAAGACCAGCTTCACTGCCAAGAAGAAAAACCTGGGTAGAGGAAAAAACGCTTCTGACACAACGCGCCGAGAAGGCCGAAGCAGCCCTTGAAGAGGTTTCGACAGAACTGAACGGTTTAAAGGGCCGGGTGTCTCAAATGGTGGCCGCCATCTTTGGTAAGCCGTCTATCTGCAATCCTGTGTACTCCTTTGCTGATCCGGAATATAAGCCGCCAGTTGACTTTGTTTATAAAATATGTGCAGGCCCACGAAGCAAGAATCTGAGCCAAGACCCTGTGATTAAACTGAAGGCAGTGTATACTTTAGTAGAACAACTGTATATTGGCGCACAACGGGCACTTGCTGCCATCTCTCCTGCCAATCAAGGGCCAAACCGGCTCAGTGATGTTCTAAGGAAGCTGTCAATTTTGCCCGCCAGGTTCCAAGAGGTTAAGCGCTCCTGTGCGAGAGCCAGAGCTTTGACTGCCCTGAGCCGCTCCAAGGCTTGGGTGCCAGATCTAGACCCGGCTGATGTAGCCAGAGGGTACCCCACGGTAAAGGAAGACGGGCCACTGTTTGAACAGGACGACTTCGTTGCTTGCATGAGGGAGGTGCGACCTCAGGCGACTATTCTTGGAGATGAAACCAACATCGACAAGTACCAGCCGGGTTTTGATGTTGAAAATAAGAAGATGGCGACTCCCTCGTACAAGGTGACAGAGTTGATCGCACCTGTAAGAGAAAATACATTTGCCCCAGAAGTTGACCCAGCCGGCCTGATCGACGAAGAAGCCGAATTTGTCGTGGTGAATGGTTTTGACTGGTCAAAACCTAGCTTCCAACCAACAGAGGGCGATGAACCGGCGAGGGAGGAGCAATAATCATCTTCATGGGCTTATAAAATCCTTGTAATAGTTTAGCTGTGAAAACACTTTATGATTTGCTTATGGCATCGCGCGTAAAACACTTATCTGTGATTCTGTGTTTCCTGATGTCAATATGTGCATCATACTTATGGCTATCCCTGTAATATTCAAGCTCTGTTCCTGTAGATACAAGGGAAAAAGCTGACTTGGCGGCTTAGTACCGAACGGGTTAGAACACCCGGCTTATAGCCAATATGTTTACCATAATAAAAAACAGAAATAGATATAAAAAGAGAACAAGGCTGAAATTAACCCATTAGTTAATGCAACAGTCAATTGCGTATAAACAATAGCCATACGTGTACCTTTGATCTTTAGACCACCGGTTTAAATGACCCGGGTAATGAAGTTGATAACTTAAATCTTTTGAGAAGTCAATGCTTCTGAATACTTAATGATCATCATACCTTGGTGGTTTTGTTGTCAAATAGTCCAGCCGGCGAAGAAGATCAGGCTAATTAGTTATAACATTGAGACAACAAAACACTAAAAGGCAAACAACGGATGACAAGTACAATTTAACCTTGTATTGAAAGGTTGGGGGCTTCTGATTTGAATACGATCAGTAAACCGGACCAAAGGGGTTAAGCTAAGGTTCGAATACAACCATATAGCCCCCAGTGGCTTTGGCGTTGCGCCGATCAAGAGGGTACCGATAGCTATGTTCTCTTTGGTTCGAATACGGCCTATGTTTGAACAGGAAGCTCCCAAATGACCTTGAGAGGTTTTTAACGACCCTGATTCGAATACGATCCAAGTCGGACCCAAAAGGGGTTAAGCTATGATTCAGATACGATCAAGAAGCCCCCAAGTGAGTTTGGCCTGGAGCCGATCAAGAGGGTTACGACAGCTATGTTCTCTTTGGTTCGAATACGACCTATGTTTGAACAGGAAGCCCCCAAGTGACCATGATACTGTAGCTAGATTTGAATACGATCATAAGCTGGACCAAAAAGGTTAGACTTGATTCAAATATGATCAGCTCCTTAATAGTCAGTTGAAAATAAAACATAACAAAGATACATAATCTTTTGAAAAGAAAAGAGACTGATGGTCCTGCTTTTTACTTGTCATGGTATATATAATGTTAAAGTATGTACATGATGAGAGCCGGTGGCTCAGGTGTAGTATGGCCGAAGTTGAGCAATGTTCCACGGCCGGCGGGTCTCTTCCTCCAACTTACATGAGTCTTTATGCTCTCGAACGTCAATGAGGTAATATGACCCATTGTTTAAGTTCTTGTTGACCACAAAAGGTCCTTCCCAAGGTGGGTATAACTTGTGTGCATTTGACAGATCCTGGATAAGCCGGAGCACCAGGTCACCTTCCTGAAAAGTCCTGGACTTAACCCGGCGCTGTGATAATGGTGCAGGTCCTGTTGATAAATTGCTGATCTATCCGCTGCTAAGTCTCATTCCTCATCTAACAAATCAAGTGCATCCTGTCTGGCTTGTTCATTATTAGCTTCAACATAAGCCGCCACACGGGGCAAGTCATGACAGATGTCACTAGGCAGTACTGCTTCTGCACCATACACCATGAAGAAAGGTGTGTAACCTGTGGACCTGTTCGGTGTGGTGTTGATACTCCATAACACCGAGGGTAATTCCTCTACCCAACAACCTGGCGTGCGCTGCAAGGGAAACATAAGCCGGGGCTTGAGACCTTCTAAAATTTCCTGATTCTCTCTCTCAGCTTGACCATTGGACTGAGGATGAGCTACAAAAGAAACATTAAGCCGGATATGCTCACGTTGACAAAAATCCTCCATAGCCCCTTGGGACAGATTAGTGCCATTGTCAGTGATAATGCTGTGTGGAAAACCAAAACGGAAGATCACCTTTTTATGAACTGAACCGCCATGGCTGCATCACACTTACTCACCGGCTCTACCTCAACCCACTTTGTGAATTTATCAACTGCCACTAAAAGATGTGTCTTTTTATCCTTAGACCTTTTGAAAGGTCCCACCATGTCAAGCCCCCAGACCGCAAACGGACGAGTGATTGGAATCATCCAGAGTTCCTGAGCCGGTACATGTGCTCGTCGTGCGAACTTTTGACATCCGTCACATCTGCTGACCAGATCCTCCGCATCAGCGTAAGCCATCAACTAGTAGAAACCGTGACGAAAAGCCTTGGCCACCATAGATTTTGACCCGGCATGATGACCACAATCACCTTCATGGATCTCACGAAGTATTTCTTGGCCTTCTTCAGGGGAAACACACCGCTGAAACGCTCTAGAGACGCTGCGATGGTACAATTCTCCATCAGAAATCGTCATTAACTTAGACCGCCGGGTTATCTGTCAAGCCAGGGTCCCATCTGCTGGCAACTTGCCCCTGGTCATGTAAGCCAAGAATGGCACTGTCCAATCTAGGTTGACATGAAGAGCCACCACCAACTGTGCCTCCGGGTCAGGTACGGCTAGATCTTCTTCTGTGGGCAACTTAACAGATGGGTTATGCAAGACATCCAAAAAAGTGTTAGGTGGTACCGTATTACGCTGAGATCCCAACCGGCTTAGAGGGTCAGCCGCTTGATTCTTCCTTCGGTCAATATGCTCCACCTGATATCCTTTGAAATGCCCTGCAACCGCATCAACTTCACGGCGATAAGCCACCATGAGAGGGTCTTTGGAATCCCACTTGCCTGATACCTGTTGAGCCACTAAGTCCGAGTCGCCAAGATACCTGACCTAGCTCAGGCTCATCTCTTTGGCCACTCGAAGACCATGGAGCAAGGCTTCATACTCTGCTGTGTTGTTAGTACAAGGAAACATCAGCCGTATCACATAACAAAATTTGTCACCTCGAGGGGAGGTTAAAACAACTCCAGCCCTGAGCCTTCCAATTGTCTGGATCCATCAAAATGAATAGTACAATATGTGTTGTCTGGTTTCTCTTCTGGCATCTGCATTTCTGTCTAGTTATTGATAAAATCAACCAGTGCTTGAGACTTGATCGCAGTACATGGTACATACTTCAACCCATGAGACCCAAGCTCAATGGACCACTTAGCGACTCGTCCAGTGGCTTCTCTGTTTTGAATGATGTCTCCCAAAGGAGCAGAGTTGACCACAGTGATTGGATGTCCCTGAAAATAATGTTTAAGCTTCCGGCTTGCCATAAACACCCCATATTCGAGCTTCTGCCAATGTGGATATCATTGCTTGGATTCAATTAACACCTCGCTAACGTAGTAAACAGGCCGTTGAACCGGATGTTCCTTGCCAGCCTCCTTACGCTCCACCACAATAGCCACACTAACAGCTCGTGAGTTGGCGGCCATGTATAACAACAACGGCTCTTTCTCAACTGGAGAAGCAAGGACCGACGGCTCAGCAAGCTGTGTCTTCAGATCTTCAAAAGCAGAGTTTGCAGCATCGCTCCAAACAAAATCATCTGTTTTCTTCATCACCTGATACAAAGACATTGCCTTCTCCCCTAACCGGCTTATGAACCGGCTCAAAGCAGCAACACGACCTGCCAGCCGTTGAACGTCATTGATGCACGTTGGTTTGGCCAGGGATGTAATTGCCTTGATTTTCTCCGGGTTAGCTTCAATACCTCGGTTCGACACCAAAAAACCCAAGAGCTTGCCGGCTGGGACTCCAAAAACACACTTAGCCGGGTTAAGCATCATTTTGTAGACCCGGAGATTATCAAAGGTCTCTTTCAGATCTGCAACCAAGGTTTCCTCCTTCCTGGATTTTACCACTATATCATCCACACAGGCATGAACATTACGCCCAATCTGATTATGAAGAAAATTCTGCACACACCGTTGATAAGTTGCCTGGGCACTCTTAAGCCCAAAAGGCATAGACACATAGCAGAAAGCTCCAAAGGGATTGATAAAAGCCGTCTTCTCCTGATCTTTGACCGCCATCTTGATCTGATGATAACCTGAATAAGCATCCAAGAAACTCAAACATGCGCAATCCGCCGTAGCATCGATGATCTGATCAATACGGGGGAGGGCAAAAGGATCAGTCGGACAAGCCTTGTTCAGATTGGTGTAATCCACACACATACGCCAAGTGCCATTCTTTTTAGTACAAGCACCGGGTTGGCTAACCACTCTAGGTGAAAGACTTCTACAATGAACCCGGCCGCCAAGAGCCGGGCCACCTCTTCTCCAATGGCCTTGCGCCTTTCTTCATTGAACCATCGGAGAAGCTGTCTAACAGGTTTAAACTTTGGATCAATATTGAGAGTGTGCTCAGCGAGTTCCCTCGGGACACCTGACATGTCTAAAGGTTTCCATGCAAAGATGTCCTGGTTCTCACGCATGAACTCGATGAGCGCGCTTTCCTATTTTGGATCCAAGTTTGCACTGATGATGAACTGCTTGGATGAGTCGCTAGGCACAAAGTCAACCATCTTGGTGTCATCAGCTGATTTGAACTTCAACACCGGCTCATGCACTGTTGTTGGTTTCTTTAACGACGTCATGTCTGCCGGGTCAACGTGATCTTTGTAAAACTTTAACTCATGTGTTGCACAAACAGATTCAGCATAGGCAGCATCACCTTCTTCACACTCCAAATCTATTTTCCGACTCCCATGTACTGTGATGGTGCCCTTATAGCCCGACATCTTGAGCTGCAAATATACATAACACGGCCGAGCCATGAACTTGGCATAAGCCGGCCGTCGAAACAGAGCATGATATGGGCTTTTGCTCTTAACCACCTCAAAGGTTAGTTTTTATGCTCTGGAGTCATACTCATCCCCAAAGGCTACTTCCAGTTCAATCTTACCCACTGGGTATGCCGACTTGCTAGGAACCACACCGTGAAAAACAGTGTTGGATTGTTTAAGACTCTTATCAGTCAACCCCATCCGGTGGAACATCTCATAGTAGAGGATGTTGATGCTGCTACCTCCATCCATGAGTACCTTAGTGAATTTGTATCCAGCAACCTGAGGCGCCACTACCAAAGCCAAGTGACCCGGATTATCGACCCGGGGTGGGTGATCCTCTCTGCTCCACACAATAGGCTGCTCTAACCAACGTAAGTAACGTGGAATCGCCGGCTCAACGGCATTGACGGCCCTCTTGTGAAGCTTCTGGTCCCTCTTACATAAACTAGTAGTGAATACATGGTATTGCCCACTATTTAGTTGTTTTGGGTTGCTCTGATATCCGGACTGTTGCTGCTAATTACCTTGGCCGGGTTGTGGATTATATCCTCCTTGGTTACCAGGATGGCCCTAACCGTGAAATCCTCCTCCACCTGAACCAGCACCTAGGCCTTGGAAACTGCCTCCACCTGAACTGCCACCTGGGCCGTGACCGCCATCAAATGTGTTTGAATTTTTAAATGCCTTCATGATCGTACAATCTTTCCACAGGTGGGTGGCTCGCTTCTCCCGGGTGCCATGGCTTGGACAAGGTTCATTCAATAGTTGCTCAAGGTGGGACCTGACCTGCCCGACCGAGGAGGTTGTCTGCCCTTGCACCGTTGATTTCCGCCCTGTGCATTAGTGTTAGCAACAAACTCATCATCCTTACGTTTATTACCTCCTTGATTTGCCGGGTTATGCTGGTGACCCTTGCCGTTGCCGTTCTTCTTTCCCTTCGCTGTCTTTTCTTCATCAGACACCGGGTCTTTGGTACTGTCAGAATCAACATACTTGACGAGAGCCGCCATCAACTGGCCCATGTCATTGCAATCATGTTTGAGCCGCCCCAACTTCTGCTTCAGAGGTTCAAAACGGCAATTTTTCTCCAACATCAAGACTGCTGAGCCGGCATCCATCTTATTAGATGAATGTATTATCTCCTTGACCTGGCGCACCCAATGGGTCATAGACTCGCCTTCCTCTTGCTTACAGTTAGTCAGGTCCACAATCGACATAGGCTGCTTATATGTGTCTTTGAAGTTCTGGATGAACCGGGCCTTCAACTCCGCCCATGAGCCGATTGAATTCGGTGGCAACCCCTTCAACCAAGTACGAGCTATTCCATCCAACATCATGGTGAAATACTTAGCCATTGCTGCATTGCTGACCTCTAAAAACTCCATAGCCATCTCATAACTCTCAATCCAAGCCCATGCTGTAAGTCAGCCGTATAATTAGGCACCTCACGAGGCCCTTTAAAGTCCTTGGGCAAACGCTCATTACGTATGGCTGGCACCAAGCAAGGGACGCCTCCGGTTCTCGTGGCCACTCCTGCCTCGACCGAGGTTGCTGGATAAGCCGGAAAAGTTTGATGAACTGCCTGATCTGCTGCCAGTTGAACTGCTCGTTCTGCCTCTTGTCGAATCCTCTCCTGATCCGCCAAGTTAAGGGCTCTAGCCCGCACCGGCTCATGCCTGTGTGGCTGGTTGCGGCGTTGAGCATTGCTTGACATGTCTGCGGATTCCATATGCCTACTGTAGCTTGGGCTCCGGCTTGCGCGAGGAGTTGAATGGATCCTGTCTCGACTGTAGGAGTACGCATCCTGTTGTGCTAGAGCTGTTTGAAGAAGTTCTCTTACCCTCCGCGTTTCGACCGCCGCCGGTGAGTCACCTTCCATTGGGAGAGCCACCAAGCGAGCCTACGCTGCGATGAGGTTTTCCAAGGGGTTGGAGAAGTGACCCGGCGGTGTTGGTACATAATGAGGCGGAGCGGTAACGATATATATGAGGTGGTTCCATGGCACGCGGTTGGACCGGCACACCGGGTGTCGTGATCCGGTGTGCCTCCGCCGGGTTGCTTCCCCCAGCTCCGGGTGTATGGAACAGGTTCCTAGGATCAAGCGTCAGAGGTAGACGTGACTGAGTTTTCTGATGCCTTCTCCTCATGACCTCGTTTGACGCAATTAGATCCACCGAGAGCCGGAAGGTCTCTGCTTGAAATTGTTGAGCATGAACGTCCAGAGCCGCCCGTTCCGCTGCCATCCTGACTTCCTCTACGGCCAGATTTTCCTTAGCTTGCACCATCTCTTCACGTACGCATGCCACCTCTGCGTCATGCTGGGCTTTATCCGCTGACTCTACCACACCAGTCAACAGAGTCGTCAATTTATCCATGAGGTCCATTAGAATCTGAGCCGGGGGGCGCCCGGGGTCTTCTGACCCGGCTGCGGCCGACCCAGTAGCTGTCGCTGCCGCTGTTGTGGAGTTTTGCCCGGGCTGTGTCCCTGCCATGAAGACTTCGGTCCAA
Source organism: Triticum aestivum (assembly GCF_018294505.1). Taxonomy (NCBI): domain Eukaryota; kingdom Viridiplantae; phylum Streptophyta; class Magnoliopsida; order Poales; family Poaceae; genus Triticum; species Triticum aestivum. The sequence goes on from NC_057797.1 coordinate 461,187,792, forward strand.
TTCGGTGGCTCAAGGGGATCTGGAATACTGCTGCTGTTGGGGATATTACTACTGGACGTAAACCGGCTAGGAGTAGCCGGATTAACTTTATGAAGATTAGAAGCCCATGAAGATGTGAAGATGATGGCGCTTTATGAAGTCCCAAGGCCCAGAAGTGAGTTAAAGCCTGTAGATACAAACTGACTTAATCATGTAACTTGCTTTGTAACATAGGAAGTGTAGAGACCGAACCAGAAATGTTTATGCTCCAGCTCGGGACTCTGTAAATTGACGGGCGCCACCCATGTATATAAGGGGACGACCCGACAGCGGTTCAGGGGAGAGAGAACAACTTGAGAGCCAGACAAAGCGGATTCGCTCCCTGGCCTTCGAAACCCTAGCAATACCAATCACAACTGGACGTAGGCTTTTCCCTTCCTTGAAGGGGCCGAACTAGTATAAAACTCCCCGTGTCCCCTTGTCCGGTTTAACCCCTTTAATCTGACCCGTTGCGATGGCTCCACGACTAAGTCCTTTCACAAGGACATCTGCCGTGACAAACCCACGACAGTTGGCGCCCACCGTGGGGCTATCGCACGATGGTTTTGAGTTCTTGAAGGGCAGCTTTGATGGATTCAAGGGATACACTGTGGGCCGGATAATGAAGAGTCGTCGCGGCAAGCTCTACATCGACAACGCAGGATGGGGTCCCGAGGCCTATTCAATCGAATATGGGTACCATGTCCCCTTTGGTGGGATTCACGTCTTCATTGACAAGATCGGCGAATCGGCCCCTGAGCCGGACATCTGCACCGACATCATCGAAACGGCTCGATGTGCAAGTTCTTCGCCGGTTCAGCCCATGACAAAGCATGTTTTCGTAGGTGTCATCCATGGAGTGGGATACAAGGACGGACCGGCGTCCGATGGGGAAACCGTTGTCTATTCCGACGACGAGTCTTCTAGAGAGACCGAATCACTCTATCAGTTACAAGATGGCCGGATTGATGGGGGATCCGAGGGCAACAGTATTCTGGACCCCCCTGATCTGCCAAACCCGGCCGCTATCTTCATGGCCGGCACATAGTCAGTGCCTCACTCATCAACTGCTATAGCGATGCTCTCCGGTTCAACAACAGCCACGCCAGCGGGGGCAGGAGGCTCTGCGCCACCTCCGGCTCAGGTCTTGTCTGACTTGTTCGACGCTCTGGCAATGTTCATGGCTGCAAAGGTGGATGCAGCAGCCCGGGATCAGCACAATGTAGAGATTGCGAAGGTTGAGGATCAAATAGCTTAGGCTAAAGCGGACCTAGTGGCAGAGAACGCTAGGATGGCTATAGAACGGGCCGAGCTGGAAGCTCAGGCCTACTGAATTAGACTGGATCAAAACGCTTCCAAAGAAGTCATGAGAAGAAGGTACCGATCGCATCTCCCGTCGGGTTATGAGCCACGAAATCTCTTCAACACACCAGGAGCAGGAGCAGGAGCTAGTCACCAGCTAATACTGAACCGTGCAGAGGCACCACGAACGGGAGCGCCAGTTCAGCCGCGCACAATGGACCCGCCTCGTCAGAACAACGCTGTGGCACAGTATGTACCAACACCTCCCGGGCATTATTACAAGCCGTTGGACAATACCGTGGTCGCCGCTTCATGCCTGGCAGCCCTCCCAACCGACGGCGAATCACCAGTTGCGATTGAGGCACGTCGGGCCAGAGATCTCCTTCAGATGGCACTAAATCAACAGCAGGCATACTCGCACAGTCGCGAGAGGATTCATTCCACTCCTCGTTCGAGCAGGAGCTATAGCAGACACGTGGAGGATGAACCGGCTGTGTCAAGCAGCGCACGTCACCGTAATTCGCCGCGAGTACACAACCCGGCAGGGGGAGGTGCTAATGCACAAGATGTTGTAGATCATGGTTGCGTGCGTCGGGAGGCCGAGTTAGCAGCTCGACACGGGGCGCGTCAACATACTCAGGTTCACCCTACCGCGTCAGTAGAACCTGGGGTGGTGTTCAGTTCCTTAGGGATGCCGTGTCTCACCCCCGCTTTGCGTAATGTGGGACTGCCTAAGGATTTCAAAGGGCCTCGTAAGGTGCCCAATTACACCGCCGATTTGCAACCAGAGGCGTGGGTTGAAAGTTACGAGATGGCGATGGAGATGCTGGATGTGGATGAAGCGGTATGTGCTAAATACTTCACCATGATGTTGGAGGGAACAACTCGTACTTGGTTAAAGAGCTTACCAGTTAATTCTGTCGGATCATGGGCCGAATTGAAGCACTGGTTTATCCAGAACTTCAAAGATACTTGTAAGCAGCCCATGTCAATTGTGGATTTGTCCGCCTGTGTCCAGGAGGAGGGGGAGTCCATGACCCATTGGGTCAAGCAGGTCTTAGCAATTTTGCATTCATCGGATCGTATCAATGCAGACACCACAGTACTAACGTTGGAGGGCAATTGCCGTTTTCTGCCGCTTAAACAGAAGTTAGGAAGGCTCAAAAGTCACTGCAATGATATGTCAATGCTCATGGCCGCTTTGTTTAAATACGCCGATTCAGATAATACCAAGGACCCGGACTCAGAGGAGGACAAACCGGGGAAGGGGGAGAAGAACGGCAACGCCAAGGGCGAGCAGCCTAATCCGGCAGGCCACGAGAATAGTGGTAAGCGCAAGGCCGACAGCAGCTTGGACTTTGTCGCTAACACCAATGCTCAGGAGAACGGCCAGCGCCGCAAGGGCAAGCAGCCCCAGAGGGGCGGAGGTTCGAGCCCCAATTTGGAGCGCCTGTTAAATCAGCCCTGTCCAAAGCATGGATCAAAGGAGAAGCCATCATCACATCTTTGGAAGGACTATTACATCATGCAGGATTTTAAGAACTCCAATATGTTCCAGTACGATAATGGCCCGCCCGGCGGTTCAGGAGGTGGCTTCCATGGGCCGGGTTACAGAGGTGGCAGCTCCGGTTCAGGATTTCAAGGCAATCAAACCGGGCACATCAATCAAGGGCACCAAGGCAACCAGGGAGGCTACAACCATCAGGGGAACCAACAGCAGCAGCAGCAGTCAGGTTATCAGAGCCATCCTAAGCAGTTAAATAGTGGGCAATACCATGTCTTCACTACTAGCTTGTGTAAACATGATCAGAAGCTTCACAAGAGGGTAGTAAACTCTGTTGAACCAGCAGTGCCTCAGTATCTACGCTGGTTTGAGCAACCCATTTTATGGAGCAGAGAGGATCACCCACCCCGGGTTGACAATTCGGGTCACTTGGCCCTAGTGGTGGCCCCTCAAGTGGGGGGATATAAGTTCACTAAAGTGCTCATGGATGGAGGAAGTAGTATCAACATTCTATATTATGATACATTCCGTGAATGGGGTTGACAGATAAGAATCTTAAACCGTCAAATAACGTTTTTCATGGTGTGGTGCCTGGTAAGTCCGCATACCCAGTGGGCAAGATAGCCTTAGAAGTGGCCTTTGGGGATGATTATGATTCAAGGTTAGAAACATTGACTTTTGAGGTGGTGAAAATCAAAATTCCGTATCATGCCCAGTTTGGGCGGCCGGCTTATGCTAAGTTCATGGCAAGGCCGTGTTATGTTTATCTACAGCTTAAAATGCCAGGTCATAAGGGGACTATCATAGTACATGGAAGCAGAAAGATCGCTTTGGAGTGTGAAGAAGGTGATGCGGCTTATGCTGAGTCGGTTTGTGCCACGGAGGAGTTGAAATTCTATAAGGAGCAAGTTGATCCGGCAGATATGACCTCTTTGAAAAGGCCGACTACGGAACATGATCCGGCGTTGAAGTTCAAATCCGCTACAGATACTAAGATGATTGATTTTGTTCCTGGTGACTCATCCAAGCAATTCAGCATCAGCGCTAACCTGGATCCCAAATAGGAAAGTGCGCTCATCGAGTTCATCTGTGAGAACCGGGACATCTTTGCATGGAAACCTTCTGACATGCCAGGTGTACCGAGGGAACTCGCTGAGCACACACTTAACATTGATCCTAAGTTTAAACCGGTCCGGCAGTTTCTCTGCCGCTTCAATGAAGAAAGGTGTAAGGCTATCGGTGAAGAGGTAGCCTGTTTGTTGGCCGCAGGGTTTATTGTCGAGGTCTTTCATCCAGAGTGGTTGGCTAATCCGGTGCTGGTTCTTAAGAAAAACGGCACTTGGCATATGTGTGTGGATTACATAGATTTAAACAAGGCTTTCCCTGCAGACCCATTTGCCCTCCCTCGTATTGACCAGATAATTGATGCTACGGTAGGTTGTGACCATTAGTGTTTCCTGGATGCATATTCTGGTTATCATCAAATCAAAATGGCGGTTAAGGACCAGGAGAAGACAGCTTTCATAACTCCCTTTGGAGCCTTCTGCTATGTCTCCATGCCCTTTGAACTCAAGAGTGCCCAGGCAACTTATCAGCGCTGTGTTCAGAATTGCCTTCATACACAGATGGGCCGCAATGTTCATGCATATGTGGATGATATTGTGATAAAGTCCAGGAAGGAGGAAACATTGATAGATGATTTGAGAGAAACCTTTGACAACCTCTGGTTTTACAAGATGATGCTCAATCCGGAGAAGTGTGTCTTTGGTGTCCCGACAGGCAAGCTCTTAGGTTTTCTAGTGTCAAACAGAGGCATTGAGGCTAATCCAGAAAAGATTTCAGCAATTACATCTTTGGCTAAACCGGCGTGTATCAATGACGTTCAACGTCTGGCCGGCCGGATTACAGCTTTGAGCCGGTTTATCAGTCGCCTTGGAGAGAAGGCCATCCCTTTATATCAGATGCTCAAGAAAACAGATAAGTTTGTCTGGAGCGAGGCAGCTGATAAAGCGTTCGAGGATCTAAAGAGGCAGTTAGCTGAACCGCCCGTGCTTGCAGCACCGAACGATAAAGAGCCGTTATTGCTATATGTGGCTGCTAATGCCCGAGCTGTTAGCGTAGCTATTGTGGTAGAGCGCAAGGAAGCTGGCAAGGAATATCTGGTTCAACATCCGGTTTATTATATCAGTGAGGTGCTCATTGAGTCAAAACAGAGATATCCGCATTGGCAGAAGCTGGTGTATGGAGTGTTTATGGCAAGCCGGAAACTCAAACATTATTTTCAGGGCCATCCCATCATAGTGGTTAGTTCAGCCCCTCTGGGAGATATAACTCAAAACAGAGAAGCAACTGGCCGGATTGCTAAGTGGTCTATTGAGCTTGGACCTCATGGGCTCAAATATATACCCCGCACAGCAATCAAATCCTAGGCACTCGTGGATTTCATCAATGATTGGACGAAGTTACAGGCACCTGAAGAGAAACCAGATAATACATATTGGACTATTCATTTTGATGAGTCCAGACAGTTGGAGGGCTCGGGGGCTGGAGTCATACTAACTTCCCCACGAGGTGACAAGTTTTGTTATGTCCTCCGTTTAATGTTCCCTTGTACTAACAATGCAGCTGAATATGATGCTTTGCTCCACGGTCTTCGGATGGCTAAGGAGATGAACTTAAGCCGGGTTAAGTGCTTCAGGGACTCAGATCTGGTGGCTGAACAGGTGTCTTGCACTTGGGATTCTAAAGACCCACTCATGGCTGCATATCGGCGAGAGGTGGACACAGTGGCTGGTCACTTCAAGGGTTATCAGGTGGACCATATAGACCGGCGAAAGAATGAAGCGGCGGACGCTTTATGTCATCTTGGTTCTCAGTGTAAACCGGTTCTGCCAAATGTCTTTCTTGACGTATTGCATAATCCGTCAGTCAAGGTACCAACCGAAGAAGAGTTGGCTATTCCGGATCTGGAGGCTCAATTGGTGGCAGCTCTGCACGTCATACCGGATTGGACAATTCCATATCTGGCTTACATGAACCGGGGCGAGTTACTAGACAATGAAACGTTGGCTCGACAGATAATCCGGCGTTCCAAGTCCATGACCATACTCAACGGGGAGTTACATCATTACAACGTTTCAGGAGCAATTCGGCGTTGTGTTTCTCCTCAAGAGGGTTGTGAGATTTTACGAGAAATACATGAAGGAGATTGTGGTCACCACGCCGGTTCAAAATCTTTGGTTGCTAAAGCTTTTCGCCATGGTTTTTTTGGTTGACAGCGCATGCTGATGCGGAGGATTTAGTCAAGAGATGTGACGGTTGTCAAAAATTTGCCCGCCGTGCGCACATTTCGGCTCAAGAGCTGAGGATGATTCCAATAACTTGGCCGTTTGCGACTTGGGGGCTTGATATGGTTGGACCCTTCAAGCGATCCAAGGACAAAAAGACCCACCTGTTAGTAGCAGTTGATAAATTTACCAAATGGGTGGAGGTAGAACCAGTCAGTAAGTGTGATGTGGCCACGACGGTTAAGTTCATCAAAAAGGTGATATTCCGGTTTGGCTTTCCATACAGTATTATAACTGATAATGGTACTAATCTGTCAAAAAGGGAGATGGAGGAATTTTGCCAATGTGAGCACATCCGGCTTGATCTAGCATCAGTGGCTCACCCCCAGTCTAATGGTCAAGCGGAGAGGGCAAATCAAGAAATTCTACGAGGTATCAAACCCAGGCTTATGGTTCCTTTAAAGCGGACATCGGGTTGTTGGGTTGAGGAGCTACCTTCTGTGTTATGGAGCATCAACACCACACCCAATAGGTCTACGGGTTACACACCTTTCTTCATGGTTTATGGAGCGGAGGCAGTTCTTCCTAGTGACATCCATCATGACTCGCCCCGTGTGACAGCCTACGTTGAAGCTGATAATGAGAAGGCACGTCAAGATTCCCTGGATCTGTTGGATGAAGAGCGTGATCTTGCAGCAGCACGTTCGACGATTTATCCACAAGATCTCCGATGTTATCACAGCCACCGGGTTAAAACCAGAACCTTTCAAGAAGGCGGTTTGGTGCTCCGGCTCATCCAGGATCAGACTGATATGCACAAGTTATCCCCACCTTGGGAAGGACCCTTTGTGGTCAGCAAGAATTTGCACAATGGGTCTTACTACCTCATTGATGTTCGAGAGCACAAAGGCTCACGTAAATCAGAGGAGGAGACCAAGCGGCCATGGAACATAGCTCTTCTTCGGCCTTACTATACTTGAAGCCATAGGCTCTTCATATGTACATATTTATGACGATGTATATATCATATAATAAACCGAAGCCTCCATTACAGCGGGGTATCTGTTCTTTTTACATCCTGTGTGTGCTTACAAGAGTTTACTGACAAAGCGGAGTTTTTTTATTAATCCGGTCTCAGCAGCTGCACGGATATAAAGAAAATCACTAGGGGGCTTGGTCATATCTGAACCATAGCTACACCTCTTGATCGGTTTGAAACCAAGAAGGGATATCACTAGGGGGCTTGGTTGTTGTCACACCATAGCTACACCTCTTGATAGGCGTTTAAGCCACAAAAGAAAAATATGTGGAGCCAAAGAGAGTGTTGCACAAAGCACAGACTCAAACATGGGCACACACTGAGCACAGCTCACAAAGTTACTTGGGGGATCTTTTTGCAAAGCAACAAAGAGTTTGAAAGGACCCTTGTAATTGGCTATCAAGCCACGCCTTGGAAGCATGGTGTATTCACCTAAAACCCCGGGTTAACCTACCTTCATCAAGTAAGCCACTCCTGTCAAGGTAATCCTAGTATGACCCGCCGAACGTTTGACAAGTCAATCTTTTATAGACCCTGAACTTGTCAAGGTTAAAATGCCGATTGGTTAAGTGGAGGCCCATCTTAAAAGGCTTTGTTAAATGGTTTAACTCAGAGGCCTGGCAGCCCATGAAAAGCCTCGATTTGGAGCCTGGGAGCTCGTAAAAAGCCTTGCATATTTCCTTTTTGAGTTTTATTTGTTGAAATTCATAAGTGACTTCTGATAACCCGGCGTCCTTGACCCGGCTTGCCTTTCAACTACAAGTTGTCGGCACATGATCAGTTATAAACCGGTGTTCATTGACCTGGTCTGGTTTGACTAAATCACCAGTGTTATAAAGAAAACCCGGTAATTATCCCGGTCCGATTTACTATATAATCCGGCATTATAAGGATGGGGTTATCAACATTCTGTATTGGTATTAACACCTTTGCCGTATACACCGTTGGTCAACCAATGAGGTATGTTGCACATATTGCTTTTTATACAAACACTTCGATTATTCATCTACGCATTGTATACTTGTTGGGCATCATGACTCGTCTAGCGGTAAACCGCTAGATACTTTTAAGTTGTTGTACCCAGGAACACAATTCATCATGGGCTATCCATAAATATATCCCAAAAGGTGGCACAAGTTGTCACGAGGTATTACAAAACATGCTCGATGGCATGGCAGATAATGGAGTTTTGGCTATCCTATTACAAGAAGCTTTCAGAGCGGCTCCAATGGCATAATTGTTTTTCACAATATTGGCACACAATAGCCAGGAAACCGGCGACCGGTTTAAGACGCTTCGTCTGGACGGTTTGATGGTTGAGGGTCAGTTGGTGTGGGCACTTCTTCATCCCTCCCCAGACGCTGGAAATCAACCGTCGACCAATCGACTCCAGTTAAAGCTTGAAATACTGCCTCTTCATGGATAAGATTGGATGGGTTAATATCAGGAGCGTAAATGTGCTTACGAATCGGAGGCACAAGTTCTTCAACTTCATGGATTTCGGCAGGCTGTCTTTTCCCTTCAGCGTCGTAAGCCGGTTGAAAATGGGACAAGTCTGTGTCTTCGGCCAGCTTCCAAGCTACTAGCCGCATCTCTTTGGTCAGCCGCCGGAGGTCATCATTGTCGAAGGTTGAACTGTCCTCCTTCACGCCTGGGTATCCTTTAATGATATCCTCTGTGAGGGAGTCCTGGATTAGGGGGTGTTCGGATAGCCGAACTATACCTCCAGCCGGACTCCCGGACTATGAAGATACAAGATTGAAGACTCTGTCCCGCATCCGGAAGGGACTTTCCTTGGCGTGGAAGGCGAGCTTGGCGATACGGATATGAAGATCTCCTACCATTTTAACCGACTCTATGTAACCCTAACCCTATCCGGTGTCTATATAAACATACACATCAACAATCATACCATAGGCTAGCTTCTAGGGTTTAGCCTCTCTGATCTCGTGGTAGATCTACTCTTGTACTACCCATATCATCAATATAATCAAGCAGGACGTAGGGTTTTACCTCCATCGAGAGGGCCCGAACCTGGGTAAAACCTCGTGTCCCTTGCCTCCTGTTACCATCCGGCCTAGATGCACAGTTCGGGACCCCCTACCCGAGATTCGCCGGTTTTGACACCGACATTGGTGCTTTCATTGAGAGTTCCTCTGTGCCCTCGCCGTCAGGCCCGATGGCTCCTACGATCATCAATGGCGATGCAGTCCAGGGTGAGGCCTTCCTCCCCGGACAGATCTTCGTCTTTGGCGGCTTCGCACTGCAGGCCAATTCACTTGGCCATCTAGAGCAGATCGAAAGCTACGCCCCTGGCCGTTAGGTCAGATTCGGAAATTTAAACTACACGGCTGACATCCGCGGGGACTTGATCTTCGGCGGATTCAAACCACCGCCAAGCGCGCTGCACTGTCATGATGAGCATGATCTAGCTCTGCCACCGAACAGTGCCCTGGAGGCCGCACCCGCATCGGCTTCGACCCTTAGTTCGGAGCCAACCGTGCCGATCGAGGATGGGCGGTTGGACGCCACCTCGGGGGGCTGTGATCCCAATGGCGGTTGAGCCGAACACCAGCCCCGTACTCTGCAAGACTTGTGACTCCACAGAGCCGTATTCTTCTCCGGACTCCGAACCCTCGGCGCCCCTGCCGATCGAATCCGATTGGGCGCCGATCATGGAGTTCACGGCCGCGGACGTCTTTCAGCACTCGCCTTTTGGCGATATCCTGAAGTCACTGAAGTCTCTCTCTTTATCAGGAGAGCCCTGGCCAGACTACGGTCAGCAAGGTTGGGGTACGGACGATGAAGAAATTCAAAACCCACCCACCACCCACTTTATAGCCGCTGTCAATGACTTAACCGACATGCTCGACTTCGAGTCCGAAGACATCGATGATATGGACGCCGATGAAGGAGATGATGAAGAACCAGCGCCTACCAGGCCCTGGAAAGCCACCTCATCATATGACATATACATGGTGGACACCCCAAAAGAGGGAGAGGGCGATGGAACAGCGGAGGATGACCCCTCCAAGAAACAGCCCAAGCGCCGGCGTCAGCGGCGCCGCTCAAAATCCTGCCAACACAAAAACGGTGATCCCAGCACGGGAGATAATAATACTCCAGAGAGTGCCGAGGAAAACCCCCTCCAGCAAGGTTTAGCACAGGAGGATCGAGAAACCAGCCCTCATGAGAGAGCAGCAGACAGAGAGGTCGAGGACGATAATTATATGCCTCCCTTCGAAGACGAGGCAAGCCTTAACGACGATGAATTTGTCGTGCCAGAGTATCCCGTTGAGCAAAAGCGTTTCCAACCCAGGCTTATGGCCACGGCAAGAAGCCTCAAGAAAAAACAGCAACAGCTCCGAGCTGATCAAGATTTGCTGGTTGACAGATGGACCGAAGTCCTTGCGGCCGAAGAGCATAAACTCGAACGCCCCTCCAAGAGTTACCCAAAGTGCAGGTTGCTACCCCAATTAGAGGAGGAAGCACTTGATGCGGCCTAATGGCCACCTCGTGGCCTTGACAGAGAGGCCTCCCGGCCCTCCACTCAAGCCGCATCCCGTACCAAGGCACGGGAATATGCGCCAGACTTACAAGACATGTTGGAGGACAAGGCAAGGCAAACATGATCGATCTACGGATCGCGTGGGCACCCCACGGCTCGAGACGGTAACCGCCACGCCGGCCACAAATTTGGCAGGGCCGAACATAGTAGACAAAACTCATTGGAGCTACGTCATGATATCGCCCAGTATAGAGGCGCCGCACACCCACTGTGCTTTACAGACGAAATAATGGATCATCAAATCCCCGAGGGTTTCAAACCCGTAAACATCGAATCATATGATGGCACAACAGACCCTGCGGTATGGATCGAGGATTATCTCCTTCATATCCACATGGCCCGCGGCAACGATTTTCACGCCATCAAATACCTCCCACTCAAGCTTAAAGGACCAGCTCGGCATTGGCTCAACAGCTTGCCAACAGGATCAATCAGTTGTTCGGAGGACCCGGAAGCCACATTCCTCGACAATTTCTAGGGCATTTTTGTGCGACCCCATACGCCGATGACCTAAGTCACGTAATTCAGCAGCCAGAGGAATCGGCCAGGCAATTCTGGACACGGTTCCTAACAGAGAAAAATCAAATAGTCGACTGTCCGGACGCTGAGGCCCTAGCAGCCTTCAAGCACAATATCCGTGACGAGTGGCTGGCCCGGCACCTTGGACAGGAAAAGCCGAAATCTATGGCAGCACTCACGATACTCATGACCCGCTTTTGCGCGGGAGAAGACAGCTGGCTTGCTCGTAGCAACAATATGACCAAGAACCCTGGTAGTTCGGACACCAGGGACATTAGTGGCACGTCGCGTCGCAACAAGCAGAAGCGCCGCATTAACGGCGACAATGCTAAGAATACGGTAGTTAATTCCGGATTCAGAGGCTCTAAATCCGGTCAGCGGAAAAAGCCATTCAAAAGGAATTCTAGGGGCCCGTCCAGCTTGGACCGAATACTCGACCGCTTGTGCCAAATACATGGCATCCCCGAAAAGCCGGCCAATCACACCAACAGGGATTGTTGGGTGTTCAAGCAGGCAGGCAAGTTAAGCGCCGACAATGAAGACAAGGGGCTGCATAGCAACGACAACGAGGAGCCCCGACCACCGAACAACAATGGACAGAAGGTTTTCCCCCCCACAAGTGCGGACGGTGAACATGATATACACCACCCACGTCCCAAAAAGGGAGCGGAAGCGTGCGTTAAGGGACGTATACGCGGTAGAGCCAGTCGCCCCAAAGTTCAACCCATGGTCCTCCTGCCCGATCACCTTTGATCGAAGAGACCATCCCACTAGCATCCGTCATGGCGGATTTGCCGCATTGGTTCTAGACCCAATTATTGACGGATTTCATCTCACTAGAGTCCTCATGGACGGCGGCAGCAGCCTGAACCTGCTTTACCAGGATACAGTGCGAAAAATGGGCATCGATCCCTCGAGGATTAAGCCCACCAAAACGACCTTTAAAGGCGTAATACCAGGTGTAGAGGCCAACTGTATAGGCTCAGTCACACTTGAAGTGGTCTTCGGATCCCCGGATAATTTCCGAAGTGAGGAATTAGTCTTCGACATAGTCCCATTCCGCAGTGGCTATCATGCACTGCTCTGACGAACCGCATTCGCTAAATTCAATGCGGTACCGCACTACGCATACCTTAAGATCAAGATGGTAGGCCCTCGTGGAGTAATTACGGTCAATGGAAACACCGAACGCTCCCTCCGAACGGAGGAGCACACGGCGGCCCTTGCAGCGGAAGTACAAAGCAGCCTCTCCGGGCAGTTCTCCAATCCGGCCATTAAACGTCCGAACACCGTCAAGCACGCCCAGAGTAGCCTACAACAAGACCGCCTGGCACGTTCCGAGCAGGCGTAGCAATACGGCCCCAACCCCAACCCTAGCAAAAAGGTGACGCCAGTACTTCGCGTACATAATTATGCTCTGGAAATACCATGGGCATAGGGGGAGGGGCACCATCACGGCACGCCCAAAACACGGCTTAAACCGCACCAGGGGCTGCCGATTTTTTACTTTTCTCTTACTTCCAGGACTCTACTCTTCGGAAGGCCTGTTCGGCAGTTCAATTGCCGCACAAACGATGCAAGAACCAGGGAAGCAGACAAGCCATGCCGCATTATGCAAATCCCAGGTGGTCCCTATCACGAGCAGTATACCTGTTTGGCATACTATTCCACAGCTTGCCCCTGGAGCAGACATGTTAAATAGTCCAACTTTTCGTTTATCGCATTACTTGTATCGTTCTGCTTTGATCGCAGCTATTTTTAATAAACAATGCATAGCTTTTGTATATTTTTGCACTATCTTTTTATAAATAAATGTTCCTTAACGACATGTTGCACCCGTACAACTTGGTACGGCCAAAATACGCCAGGGGCTTTTAGCACCCCTCAATATGGTGCGAGAAGTCCGAACACTTTTAGAAGTGCGGCACCCCGAACTTACAGCATTATATGCATCGGCTCTGAATCATGTCTTGGGTCAATAGTTGGGTGTGCCCGGCTCCTATGTTTTGGTGCCTTACGTTCCGCTATATCGGCTAAGGTAGCACTAGGAGAACCACTGCGATTGTGCCCCAGTTGAGCTGGGCCGAGCACCTCAGTGGAGAAAGCTAAAACTGACTGTCATGATGAAGCGAGAGCTGGTCGCTGTTCGAGAGGTTTTTTTTCGAGTCCCTAAAGACTTATGCCGCTTAGGGCGACAAGTCGGCTCTGTCCGGCCAAGGCGTGGATAGCGCCCCAAACTCGGTCTTCCGAATACTAGGGGCTTCGCCGAAATTTAAAATTATAGAATTCTATGGCTAAGTGAGAGTGTTCACGCATTATAGTCCGATTGCCTCGTTCGTCGGGCTGAGCGCCTCCCTCGAAGGACCCAAACATGGGAAAAAGAGCGCCCAGATTTATCCCTGAACACCCCAGCACTAGTGGCAAGGGGGCAGAAGCCGACGACTCGCCATCTCTCAGTATTGATAAACAGCCGCACAGAAGGTAATATTTTAAATTCAAGCAGCATTGCTCAGCGCATATGAACAAGTTTTCAGCGCACAGGACAAAAACGAGCGAGTTTTACTCAAAAATTACATCCCTAGTACATTCATCCGCCACAAGGCGGGCACCCTTCAGAACATCCTTATAGTAATTTTCGGGCTTGCGATGCTCTTTCCCCACGGGTGGCCCGTCCTTCACAAGCTTCTCCGCATCCAGCCTGCCCCAGTGCACCTTAGCACGGGCAAAGGCCCTACGGGCACCTTTAATACAGATAGAGCGCTTGATAACTTCGAGCCTTGGACAGGCCTCCACCAGCCGCCGCACCAGCCCGAAATAGCTCCTAGGCAGAGCCTCTCCAGGCCACAGCCGAACTAGGAGGCCCTTCATGGCCTGTTCGGCCGCCTTGTGGAGCTCGACCAGTTGCTTCAGCTGGTCGCTCAGGGGCACAGGGTGTCCGGCCTCAGCATACTGAGACCAGAACACCTTCTTCGTCGATCTGCCCTCCTCGGCTCGATAGAATGCGGCGGCATCGGATACACTCCGGGGAAGATCTGCAAATGCCCCTGGAGAGCTCCGGATTCGGGTAAGTATCAAGTAACTCACATTTATGTGTTTACTTTGCATAAAGAATGCCTTACCCGCCACTATTTTCTTCACCTCATCCAACTCCTGGAGGGTCTTCTGGGATTCGGCCTTGGCATACTTGGCATTTTCAATAGCCGCCGCGAGCTCGGACGCTCGCGTCTTCGAGTCAAGCTCCAAACTCTCATGTTTCTTCATGAGAACCTGGAGCTCTTGCCACACCTTGCCAACCTCGGCCTCATATCTCTCCCGCTCGGTGAGCTCCGCGGCCGAATCCTGTCATTTCTTGCAATTGCACCTTTTTTATCTACATATTCAACCAAGGTATTTCTTACCTTCCTTCTCCTCGAGCTGCTTCTTGGCACGCCCGAGCTCTCGCTCGGACTTCTCGAGGCTCTGCTTCAGCGTGTTCACTTCCGCAGTGAGTACGGCGGACGCCAGCAGAGAAGCCTGCACACGCATATTGACTCCTTTTGTTAGACTCCTGCGAATTTTTTGATCCTCTATTCAACTGTTCTTCCCGAAGGCCCAACATAGCATCAGGGGCTACTATCTATGCGGTAATATCATTTACACATTATTTACTTACCTCAAAGCCTGTCAAAAGGCTAGTACAAGCTTCAGTCAGTCCGCTCTTGGCGGACTGAATCTTCTGGACCACCGCACTCATAATAGCGCGGTGCTCCTCATTGATGGAGGCGCCTTGGAGTGCCTCCAACATATTGTCCGGCGCCTCCGGGTGGACGGGGGTCGCCGGCACGGTGGACTTGCTCCTCTTGGAAGGAGGTCCCCCGCCGGACTCCGGAACCCTTGAAGGTTCCGGAACGGTGTCCGGCCTAGAGCCGGACTTGGAGCCCTGGGGGGTTTCATCCCCTTTACTCCTGGAGTCCGGGAGGTCGCCTTGCGGCGCCTCCGGGACCACCTCCTCCCTGCTTGGAACCTGTTGGGACAACACCTCGGTGTCG
Organism: Triticum aestivum; assembly: GCF_018294505.1. NCBI lineage: Eukaryota > Viridiplantae > Streptophyta > Magnoliopsida > Poales > Poaceae > Triticum > Triticum aestivum. The sequence goes on from NC_057797.1 coordinate 461,203,057, forward strand.
TCCATAGGGCGGGAGGAGGAAGCCGTTGGAAGCGAGTTCACATCCGACGAGTCCAGTGAGCCACTCGACGACGCGTCGAGCCGGTCTTTGGGTGGGCTGCATAAGCATGTTCGACATAAGGGAAAGCTGTGCAATAAATGAATTCTATGAATTACTCTGGTATCCGGATACTTACGATTTTGCCAGGGGCTTGGCCCTGGGCTGCCACTCCTCTCCGCCGTCGTCGGCGTCGTTGGAGTAGTCCGGAGGAAGGGTTTTCCCCTTCTTGGACCCTCCGACCTCCTAAGAGAGGGCGGCCTTCCTTTTCTTCTCTCCTCCCGCTGGAGGGGGAGAGGTCTCTTCTTCTTCCTCCTCGTCTTCACGAGAGGAAGGCGCTTCGGGACCGTCGGATGATGAATCTGACACCTCCTGGCGCCGGGCACTCTTTCGAGTCCCCTTGGCCCTTTTCATGGCCTTCTTCTCCGGCACCACATAGGGCGCCGGAACCAGCAGTTTCGCCAAGCGAGCGTCCACTGGGCCTTCGGGCAAAGGAGCCAGACAGTTGATCTGTCCGGACGTCGCCTCCCAATCCTATCAAAGATAAGGGAGCTTAGATCCCGCGTAGAGTCAAACTATGAATAGCTGATACCCTGTAAAAGGACAAAAAAAGCTTACCACATGAGCGTGATGCTGAGTACTGAATCCGCGATCCTCGGTAGCGGATGTGGGACCCTCGGTGCCTTTGAAAAGCATCTTCCAGGCATCTTAGTACGTCGTGTCGAAGAGCCTGTTTAGAGTTCGATGCTGCGCCGGGTCGAACTCCCACAGGTTGAAGGCCCGTCGTTGACACGGGAGGATTAGGCGGATGAGCTTAACCTGGACTACATTGACAAGCTTGAGCTTCTTGTCCACCAGGGCTTGGATGCATGTTTGGAGTCTGGTCAGCTCTCCTTTTTACCCCAAGACAGGCATGTCTCCTTCCAGGAGGTGAGCCACGTAGGGGGGCCGGATCGAAACTCAGGGGGTGCGACCCATTCGGCGTCACGCGGCTCGGTGACGTAAAACCACCATGATTGCCACCCCTTCAGGGTCTCCACAAAGGAGCCCTCGAGCCACAGGACGTTGGCCATCTTGCCAACCATGGCACCGCCGCACTCCGCCTGGCTTCCGCGCACCACCTTTGGCTTGATGTTGAAAGTCTTAAGCCATAGGCTGAAATGGGGGCGGATGCGGAGGAATGCCTCGCACACGACAATAAACGCCGAGATGTTGAGGACGAAGTTCGGGGCCAGATCGTGGAAATCCAGGCTGTAGTAGAACATGAGCCCCCGGACAAACGAATGGAGAGGGAAGCCCAGTCCGCGGAGGAAATGGGGGAGGAATACCACCCTCTCATGGGGCCTAGGAGTGGGGATGAGCTGCCCCTTTTCGAGAAGCCGGTGCGCGATGTCGCTAGCCAGATATCCGGCCTTCCTCAGCTTTTTGATGTGTCCCTCCGTGACAGAGCAGACCATCCACTTGCCTCCCGCTCCGGACATGACTGGAGAAGGTTGAGGTGGTAGTGCGAACTTGGGCGCTGGAGCTCGAGTGCGCAAGAATGGATAGGCAAAGGAGGAAGAAGGCGTGGGTGAAAAGGTGGATCCTTATCCCCTTATATGGGTGGACGCAACTACATGTCCCCACCAGCCTGGTAAAACTTGCTTATCTCCAAGCGCCATAATCAAAGGCGCGGTTGGGTTACCCACGCCCATATTGATGAGAATCCCGGAATAAGGGGACACAATCTCTGCTTTGACAAGACGTGCCAAGGAAACCGCCTCGCATGACGCGCTGAGGTGGGATAATGAAACGACTCGGATAAAAGCTTGGCAGTGGTGTGTCGCACTACGAAATACGTCGCAGATTAGATTTTGCAGAGCCGGACACTATCTTTGTGTTTAAAATCTTCTATAAAGTACTTGGAGGAGGAACCCACCTTGCAATGCCGAAGACAATCTGCGCGCCGGACTCGTCGTCATTGAAGCCTGGTTCAGGGGCTACTGAGGAAGTCCTGGATTAGGGGGTGTTCGGATAGCCAAACTATACCTTTAGCCGGACTCCGGGACTATGAAGATACAAGATTGAAGACTCCGTCCCGCGTCTGGAAGGGACTTTCCTTGGCATGGAAGGCAAGCTTGGCGATACGGATATGAAGATCTCCTACCATTGTAACCGACTCTATGTAACCCTAACCCTATCCGGTGTCTATATAAACCAGAGGGTTTTAGTCCATAGGACAATATACACATCAACAATCATACCATAGGCTAGCTTCTAGGGTTTAGCCTCTCTGATCTCGTGGTAGATCTACTCTTGTACTACCCATATCATCAATATTAATCAAGCAGGACGTAGGGTTTTACCTCCATCGAGAGGGCCCGAACCTGGGTAAAACCTCGTGTCCCTTGCCTCCTGTTACCATCCGGCCTAGACGCACAGTTCGGGACCCCCTACCCGAGATCCGCCGGTTTTGACACCGACACTCCGCTTCAAGGTCTGGAATCCAGGCTTTGGCTCGAATAAGTTGTTGGGGATCATAGCAGAAATTTAAAATTTTCTACGCATCACCAAGATCAATCTATGGAGTCATCTAGCAACGAGGAGAGGGAGTGCATCTTCATACCCTTGAAGATCGCTAATCGGAAGCGTTCAAGAGAACGGGGTTGATGGAGTCGTACTCGTCGTGATCCAAATCACCGATGATCCTAGCGCCAAACGAATGGCACCTCCGCGTTCAACACACGTATGGAGCGGAGACGTCTCCTCCTTCTTGATCCAGCAAGGGGGGGAGGAGAAGTTGAAGGAGATCCAGCAGCACGACGGCGTGGTGGTGGAAGTAGTGGGATCCCGGCAGGGCTTTGCCAAGCGCAAGCGAGGAGGAAGAGGTGTCACGGGAGGGAGGGAGGTGCCAGGGCTTAGGATGCTGCTGCCCTCCCTCCCCTCCATTATATATAGGGGCCCTTGGGCAGGCGCCGACCCCTAGAGATCCCATCTAATGGGAGGGGTGGCGTCCTAGGGGGTGGCTTGGCCCCCAAGCTAGGTGGAGTCGCCCCCACCCCTTTAGGGTTTCCAACCCTAGGCGCAAGGGAGGCCCAAGGGGGCGCACCAGCCCACCAGGGGCTGGTTCCCACGTCACTTCAGCCCATTGGGCCCTCCGGGATAGGTGGCCCCACCCGGTGGACCCCCGGGACCCTTCCGGTGGTCCCGGTACAATACCGGTGACCCCGAAACTCTCCCGGTGACCGAAACTAGACTTCATATATATCTTTACCTCCGGACGATTCCGGAACTCCTCGTGATGTCCGGGATCTCATCCGGGACTCCGAACAACTTTTGGTTAACTACATACTAATATCTCTACAACTCTAGCATCACCGAACCTTAAGTTTGTAGAGCCTACGGGTTCGGGAATCATGCAGACATGACCGAGACATCTCTCTGGTCAATAACCAACAGCGGGATCTGGATACCCATGTTGGCTCCCATATGTTCCACAATGATCTCATCGGATGAACCACGATGTCGAGGATTCAATCAATCCCGTATACAATTCCCTTTGTCTACCGGTATAGTACTTGCCCGAGATTCGATCGTCGGTATCCCGATACCTTGTTCAATCTCGTTACCAGCAAGTCTCTTTACTCGTTCCGTAACACATCATCCCGTGATCAACTCCTTGGTCGCATTGTGCACATTATGATGATGTCCTACCGAGTGGTCCCAGAGATACCTCTCCGTTTACACGGAGTGACAAATCCCAGTCTCGATTCGTGCCAACCCAACAGACACTTTTGGAGATACTCGTAGTGCACCTTTATAGCCACCCAGTTACGTTGTGACGTTTGGTACACCCAAAGCATTCCTATGGTATCCGGGAGTTGCACAATCTCATGGTCTAAGGAAATGATACTTGACATTAGAAAAGCTTTAGCAGACGAACTATACGATCTTGTGCTAGGCTTAGGATTGGGTCTTGTCCATCACATCATTTTCCTAATGATGTGATCCCGTTATGAATGACATCCAATGTCCATGGTCAAGAAACCATGACCATCTATTGATCAACGAGCTAGTCAACTAGAGGCTTACTAGGGACATGTTGTGGTCTATGTATTCACACATGTATTACGGTTTCCGGTTAATACAATTATAGCATGAACAATAGACAATTATCATGAACAAGGAAATACAATAATAACCATTTTATTATTGCCTCTAGGGCATATTTCCAACAGTCTCCCACTTGCACTAGAGTCAATAATCTAGTTCACATCACTATGTGATTGCAATGAATCCAACACCCATGGGGTTTGTTCATATCTTGCTTGTGAGAGAGGTTTATTAGTCAATGAGTCTGAACCTTTCAGATCCATGTGTGCTTTACAAATCTCTATGTCATCTTGTAGATGGAGCTACCACGCGGTACTTGGAGCTATTCCAAATAACTGTTCTACTATACGAATCCGGTTTACTACTCAGAGTCAACCGAATTAGTGTCAAAGTTTGCATCGACGTAACCCTTTACGACGAACTCTTTTACCACCTCCATAATCAAGAAAATTCCTTAGTCCACTAGTTACTAAGGATAAGTTCGACCGCTGTCGTCTGATCCATTCCTGGATCACTCTTGTACCCCTTGACTGACTCATGGCAAGGCACACTTCAGGTGCGGTACACAACATAGCATACTGTAGAGCCTACATCTAAAGCATAGGGGACGGCCTTCGTCCTTTCTCTCTCTTCTGTCGTGGTCAGGTCTTGAGTCTTACTCAATATTCACACCTTGTAACACAGCTAAGAACTCCTTCTTTGCTGATCTATTTTGAACTCCTTCAAAATCTTGTCACGGTATGTATTCATTTGAAAGTACTATTAAGTGTTTTTGATCTATCCTTATAGATCTTGATGCTCAATGTTCAAGTAGCTTAATCCAGATTTTCCATTGAAAAACACTTTTCAAATAACCCTACATGCTTTCCAGAAATTCTACATCATTTCTGATCAACAATATGTTAACAACACATACTCATCAAAAATTCTATAGTGCTCCCACTCACTTCTTTGGAAATACAAGTTTCTCATAAACTTTGTATAAACCCAAAATCTTTTATCATCTCATCAAAGCGTCCATTCCAATTCCGAGATGCTTACTCCAGTCCTTAGAAGGATTGCTGGAGCTTTACATACTTGTTAGCATCTTTCAGGATTGATAAAACCTTCTGCTTGTATCACATACAACCCTTCCTCAAGAAAAACATTGAGAAAACAATGTTTTGACAACCTATCTGCAAGATTTCATAAATAATGCAGTAACTGCTAACATAATTCCAACAGACTCTTAGCATCGCTACGAGTGAGAAAGTCTCATCGTAGTCAACTCCTTGAACTTGTCGGAAAACATCTTAACGACAAGTCGAGCTTTCTTAATGGTGACACTTACCATCATTGTCTGTCTTCCTTTTAAAATCCATCTGCACCCAACAGCCTTATGACCATCAAGTGGTTCTTTCAAAGTCTATACTTTCTTTTATACATGGATCCTCTCTCTCAGATTTTATGGCCTCAAGCCATTCGTCGGAATCCGGGCCCACCATCGCTTCTCCATAGCTCGTAGGTTCATTGTTGTCTAGCAGCATGACTTCCAAGACAGGATTAAGTACCACTCTGAAGTAGTACACATCCTTGTCGACCTATGAGGTTTGGTAGTGACTTGATCTGAAGTTTCATGATCACTATCATAAGCTTCCACTTCAATTGCTGTAGGTGCCACAGGAACAACTTCCTTTGCCCTGCTATAAACTAGTTGAAGTGACGGTTCAATAACCTTATCAAGTCTCCATCATCCTCCCACTCAATTCTTTCGAGAGAAACTTTTCCTCGAGAAAGGACCCATTTCTAGAAATAATCACTTTTTCTTCCGGATCTGAAATAGGAGGTATAGCCAACTGTTTTGGGTATTCTATGAAGATGCATTTATCCGCTTTGGGTTCGAGCTTATCAGCCTGAAACTTTTTCACATAAGCATCGCAGCCCCAAACTTTTAAGAAACGACAGCTTAGGTTTCTCTAAACCATAGTTCATACGGTGTGGTCTCAACGGAATTGTGTGGTGCCCTATTTAAAGTGAGTGTGGTTGTCTCTAATGCCTAACCCATAAACAATAGTGGTAATTCTATAAGAGACATCATGGTATGAACCATATCCAATAGGGTGCAATTATGATGTTTGGACACACCATCACACTATGGTGTTCCAGGCAGTATTAGTTGTGAAACAATTTCCACAATGTCTTAATTGTGTGCCAAACTTGTAACTCATATATTCATCTCTATGATCATATCATAGACATTTTATCATCTTGTCACAACGATCTTCAACTTCACTCTGAAATTACTTGAACCTTTCAATAATTCAGACATGTGTTTCATCAAGTAAATATACTCAGCATCTACTCAAATCATCTGTGAAGTAAGAACATAACGATATCCATTGCGTGCCTCAGCACTCATTGGACTGCACACATCAAAATGTATTACTTCCAACAAGTTGCTTTCTTGTTCCATCTTACAGAAAACGAGGTCTGTTAGTCATCTTGCCCATGTGGTATGACTTGCATGTCTCTAGTGATTCAAAATCAAGCGAGTCCAAATGATCCATCTGTATGGAGTTTTTTTCATGCATATCTACCAATAGACATGGTTCGCATGTCTCAATCTTTTCAAAATGAGTGAGTCCAAAGATCCATCAACATGGAGCTCCTTCATGTGTTTTATACCAACATGACTCAAATGGCAGTGCCACAACTATGTGGTACTATCATTACTATCTTATATCTTTTGGCATGAACATGTGTATCACGACGATCGAGATTCAATAAACCATTCATTTGTCCGGTGCAAGACCATTGAAGGTATTATTCAAATAAACAAAGTAACCATTATTCTCCTTAAATGAATAACCGTATTGCGATAAACATAATCCAATCATGTCTATGCTCAATGCAAACACCAAATAACAATTATTTAGGTTTAACACCAATCTCGATGGTAGAGGGAGCGTGCGATGTTTGATCTCATCAACCTTGGAAACAATTCCAACATATCATCATCTCACCTTTAGCTGGTCTCCGCAACCTTTTATTTCGAGTTACTAACACTTAGCAACTGAACCGGTATTTATTACCCTGGTGCTACTAGGAGTCCTAGTAAAGTACATAATAATATAACGTATATTTAAAATACTTCTGTCGACCTTGCCAGCCTTCTCATCTACCAAGTATCTAGGGTAGTTCTGCTTCAGTGACTGTTCCCCTCATTATAGAAGCACTTAGTCTCGGGTTTGGTTCAACCTTGGGTTTCTTCACTAGAGCAACAACTGATTTGCCATCTCATGAAGTATCCCTTCTTTCCCTTGCCCTTCTTGAAACTAGTGGTTTAACCATCAACAATTGATGCTCCTACTTGATTTCTACTTTCGCGGTGTCAAACATCACGAGTTGCTCAAGGATCATCATGTCTATCCCTGATATGTTATAGTTCATCACGAAGCTCCAATAGCTTGGTGGCAGTGAGTATGGAGAACCATCACTATCTCATCTGGAAGATTAACTCCCACTCGATTTAAGCGATTGTAGTACTCAGACAATCTGAGCACATGCTCAACGATTGAGCTTTTCTTCCTTAGTTTGCAGGCTTAAGAAACTTGTCAAAGGCCTCATACCTCTTGACGTGGGCACTAGTCTGAAATTCCAATTTCAGTCTTTGGAACATCTCATACGTTCTGCAACGTTTCAAAAACATCTTTGGTGCCACAATTATAAACCGTTAGTATTACACACTGAACTATCACATAGTCATCAAAACATGTATGTCAGATGTTTCCCAACATCTACAGACGATGCTCGAGGTTCAACACACTGAGCGGTGCATTAAGGACATAACCCTTCTATGCAGCAATGAGGACAATCCTCAGTTCACGCACCCAGTCCGCATAATTGTTATTGTCAACTCTGAACTAAATTTTCTCTAGGAACATATCTAAAACAGTAGAACCAAAGCGTGAGCTATGACATAATTTGCAAAGACCTTTTGACTATGTTCATGATAATTAAGTTCATCTAATCAAATTATTCAATGAACTCCCACTTAGATAGACATCCCTCTAGTCATCTAAGTGATACATGATCCGAGTCAACTAGGACGTGTTCGATCATCACGTGAGACGGACTAGTCATCATCGGTGAACATCTTCATGTTGGTCGTATCCACTATACGACTCATGTTCGACCTTTCGGTCTTCCATGTTCCGAGGCCATGTATGTACATGCTAGGCTCGTCAAGTTAACCTAAGTGTATTGCGTGTGTAAATATGGCTTACACCCATTGTATGCGAATGTTAGAACCTATCACACCCGATCATCACGTGCTGCTTCGGAACAACGGACCTTAGCAATGGTGCACAGTTAGGGGGGAACACTTTCTTGAAAGTATTGCGAGGGATCATCTTATTTATGCTACCGTCGTTCTAAGCAAATAAGATGTAAACATGACAAACATCACATGCAAATCATGAAGTGACATGATATGGACGATATCATCTTGCGCCTTTGATCTCCATCTTCAAGGCACGGCATAAACACCACTGTCACCAGTATGACACCATGATCTCCATCATCATGATCTCCATCATCGTGTCTTCACGAAGTTGCCTCACCAACTATTACTTCTACTACTATGGCTAACGGTTAGCAATAAAGTAAAGTAATTACATGGCGTTTTCATTGACACGCAGGTCATAAATAAATTAAGACAACTCCTATGGCTCCTGCCGGTTGTCATACTCATCGACATGCAAGTCGTGATTCCTATTACAAGAACATGATCAATCTCATACATCACATATATCATTCATCACATCCTTTTGGCCATATCACATCACAAAGCAAACCCGGCAAAAACAAGTTAGATGTCCTCTAATTGTTGTTGCATGTTTTACGTGGCTGCTAAGGGTTCCTAGCAAGAACGTTTCTTACCTACGCAAAACCACAATGGTGATATGCCAATTGCTATTTACTCTTTATAAGGACCCTTTTCATCGAATACGATACAACTAAAGTGGGAGAGACAGACACCCACCAGCCACCTTATGCATCAAGTGCATGTCAGTCGGTGGAACCAGTCTCACGTAAGCGTACGTGTAAGGTCGGTCCGAGCTGCTTCATCCCACAATGCCGCCGAATCAAGATAAGACTAGTAATGGTAAGCAAATTGAACAAATCATCGCCCACAACTACTTTGTGTTCTACTCGTGCATAGAATCTACGCATAGACCTGGCTCATGATGCCACTGTTGGGGATCGTAGCAGAAATTTAAAATTTTCTACGCATCAACAAGATCAATCTATGGAGTCATCTAGCAACGAGAGAGAGGGAGTGCATCTTCATACCCTTGAAGATCACTAAGCGGAAGCGTTCAAGAGAATGCGGTTGATGGAGTTGTACTCGTCGTGATCCAAATCACCGATGATCCTAGCGCCGAATGGATGTCACCTCCGCGTTCAACACACGTACGGAGCGGAGACGTCTCCTCCTTCTTGATCTAGCAAGGGGGGAGGAGAAGTTAAAGGAGATCCAGCAGCACGATGGCGTGGTGGTGGAAGTAGCGGGATCCCGGCAGGGCTTCGCCAAGCGCAAGCGAGGAGGAAGAGGTGTCACGGGAGGGAGGGAGGCGCCAGGGCTTAGGGTGCTGCTGCGCTCCCTCCCCTCCACTATATATAGGGGCCCTGGGGGGGCGCCGGCCCCTAGAGATCCCATCTAATGGGAGGGGCGGCGGCCTAGGGGGTGGCTTGGCCCCCAAGCCAGGTGGAGGCGCCCCCACCCCTTTAGGGTTTCCAAACCTAGGCGCAAGGGAGGCCCAAGGGGGGCGCACCAGCCCACCAGGGGCTGGTTCCCACGTCACTTCAGCCCATGGGGCCCTCCGGGACAGGTGGCCCCACCTGGTGGACCCCCGGGACCCTTCCGGTGGTCCCGGTACAATACCGGTGACCCCGAAACTTTCCCGGTGGCCGAAACTGGACTTCCTATATATATATCATTACCTCCAGACCATTCCAGAACTCCTCTGATGTCCGGGATCTCATCCGAGACTCCGAACAACTTTCGGTTAACTGCATACTAATATCTCTACAACTCTAGCGTCACCGACCCTTAAGTGTGTAGACCCTACGGGTTCGGGAATCATGCAGACATGACCGAGACATCTCTCTGGTCAATAACCAACATCGGGATCTGGATACCCATGTTGGCTCCCATATGTTCCACAATGATCTCATCGGATGAACCACGATGTCGAGGATTCAATCAATCCCATATACAATTCCATTTTGTCTACTAGTATAGTACTTGCCCGAGATTCGATCGTCGGTATCCCGATACCTTGTTCAATCTCGTTACCGGCAAGTCTCTTTACTCATTCCGTAACACATCATCCCATGATCAACTCCTTGGTCACATTGTGCACATTATGATGATGTCCTACCGAGTGGTCCCAGAGATACCTCTCCGTTTACACGGAGTGACAAATCCCAGTCTCGATTCGTGCCAACCCAACAGACACTTTCGGAGATACTCGTAGTGCACCTTTATAGCCACCCAGTTACGTTGTGACGTTTGGTACACCCAAAGCATTCCTATGGTATCTGGGAGTTGCACAATCTCATGGTCTAAGGAAATGATACTTGACATTAGAAAAGCTTTAGCAGACGAACTATACGATCTTGCGCTAGGCTTAGGATTGGGTCTTGTTCATCACATCATTTTCCTAATGATGTGATCCCGTTATCAATGACATCCAATGTCCATGGTCAAGAAACCATGACCATCTATTAATCAACGAGCTAGTCAACTAGAGGCTTACTAGGGACATGTTGTGGTCTATGTATTCACACATGTATTACGGCTTCCGGTTAATACAATTATAGCATGAACAATAGACAATTATCATGAACAAGGAAATACAATAATAACCATTTTATTATTGCCTCTAGGGCATATTTCCAACATAAGTGCGATTAAAGCTCCTGCTCTGGCAGCTGCCTTCTTCAATTCGGCAATACGGGCTGGTAACATGGCCAGCTTCTCAAGTGTTTCTTTTATCAAGGTTGGGGCCGGTTTGTTGTAAGCCGCCGTGCAAATAGCCCGCTGAGACCCAGAGTACAACTGTTCAATCAAAGTATACGCCGCTTTGAGCTTCATCCGCATGTCTGTACTAAGATGAGCAATCTGAGTGCCTGCCAAGGATTTATATCAACATTCTGGTCAGTGATAAGGTTCATTGACTTGCGCAAAACACATAAGCAGATACTTACCAAAGATAGCAGAAGTCATAGCGTTGATTTGCCATTTCAAGCCAGCTAGTTCATCTACAATTGGTTTCAGGGCTGCCTCAGCGTCTTCAGCTCTTTTAGTTAAACCGGATTTTTCGGTTTCCTAGTTAGCACGATCTTTGTTGAAAGATTCCTTCAGCTTTTCCATTACGGCCAGGGCTTGGGTCAGCTCCTCTTTGGATTTTGCAGCTTCTGCTTGTTGTGACTTCACATTCTCTTGCAAGTCAGAGTTTCGGGCATCTCTATTTCTTAGTTCAGCCTGCAACATTGAAGGTATATTAAACAACAGGATATATATGTTCTAAGTACAAAGCGTATAACAAGTTATGCACTTCATACTTGGGGGCTAATGCCTATTTTCTCTAAAGTACTACATTTTATAAAAGTCTCCAGAACAATGCAAGTATTATCCTGAACACTTGGGGGCTAATGTGCGTCTGTTCTAAAACGGATGCATGGACTAAAACCCGGATTAACTTGCCAAGTTAAACCGGCCTTTGGGGGCTATGATGCAGAAACTTATCTAATTGTTAAAAGATGAGTCTTGGTTCCTATTAGAGACCTGACATTTTGAGGATCAATGATGAGAAACTTAAAGTGCTACAAAGACCCGGTTTATGATTAACATCATAAAATGGCCCTTGGGGGCTACTTGGGCTAGTATTTCAACTTTGAATCAACGAACAAAGGGAGATGAAAATACCTCATATCGCTCCTTCATCAAATTCACCAAACCGGCTTCATAGTCCCGGTTTGAGTGAAGATGGTTCAAGAAGCTAGAGTGAAGTTCTTCAGCGTTGAGATGAGCATAATTTGATAAATCACTACTCCATTTGCCTTTTTCCCTAGCAGCTTGCTCTTCTTTGGCACTATGTTGAGCCAAGATTACGGGATGGCCAGCAGAGCTGTGGCCCATTCCAGTAATGATAACATCGTCTCCTTGGCCTTCAGTGTGTTTGGCTGGTGATAATGGAGTCTCAGCATCTCTCACCGGACTAGCCCGGTTTGGCTCTGCTGGTTCAGTATCAGGCACGACAGGTTCAACGTCTATTGGTTCATCGGTGTTTTGTCCTTGAAGGGGCGGGTCGTCAGAAGTGGCTTCAGGATGAGGGCCTTCCGGTTCACAAGTCTGGTCTAGTTCGCCTCTCGGTTCTTCTTCAACAGTGGCCGGGTCTTCGGGCGGATTGTTGACTCGAGCTTTCTTGCTGGGTCTGGCTTTAGCTCTGCAGACAAAAGTAAAAAGAGGGTTAACATTTTATTCCAGATTTACAACGCATTGAGATGAAAGGTTACAAAGCTTACCCAGCCACAGTTTCCAAAGGGGGAGTTGAGTTGTTGTTGATTCACCAGAAGATGAGGGAGGTGTCACCTGATAATTTGAATCGGACGGATTAAGAGGTTGTTTGAAATAACCTGCCTTGGGGGTAAGAATTGTCAGGAGTAGGAGAGACCTCAGACCGGCGCTTCCAAACCAGGGTGTCAGGTAAACCGGTTGAAGTAACCTGTTGGCCACTGTGCCGGGTTGTCCGGCGAGCTTCATGCTGCTGAGTCTTCAAAATAAATGTTGGATCCAAATGAGCAAGAGGATGAGAAAATCTTACTTTCCGGACTACTTGACGGGTTTTTTGTGTTGGCTTAGAGTCTGAACCGGAGGAAAGGGTAATTACCTCTATATCATCAGCTTGACTGCCTTCTGCGTCGTCCTGAGGAAGATCATTGTTAATGAGATGCATGAAAAGGGAGCCAAGTGAGTCAAGTTCTACCTCAACTTCCAGATCATTAGCATCATCATCAAGTTACATGTTGATCCGGTCAGCCATTTTCCGTTTTGACGTTCGTTTGACGGCTTTGGTTTTGGGGCGAGATGGTTTGACCGCTTTATCCCCAGTTGGCTTTACTGCTTTCTCTATGGTTTTCCGTTTCTAGAAGGGGTCATCACCCTATACATACATACACAGAAGAAGGATTACAAGTTGCACAAATTAAAGATATCAAATATGAAAAGGAAGTATAATGCTTACAGCAGGCGGTTTGTTCTTGGTATAGAAGGGATTCAAGCCGGTTTGATTACATACTAGTTCTGATTCATTCAAAATCTTCTTTACACCTTCAGTGACTTCTTCATCAGAAATTTGAATGTTGCAATGGCATTGAGGGTCTTCAACTTCACCGGTGTACTCACACATTAAACCGGGACGCCGGCTTAGCGGCAAGATGCTCCAAGATATCCAACAGCGCACGAAATCAACACCCGTTAAACCGTTGGCCATAAAAGCCCAGAGTTTGGCGAGTTGAGGGGCATATTTCGCCCTTTCTATGGAACTTAAGCGTTGCGGCATCGGATGGGTGTTGGAAAGCCGGTGATCACGAAAGCCTGGGAGGGGATTCTCATCTTCTGGAGAAGTGTCTCTGCATTAAAACCAAGTCTGGTTTCATTCCTTTGGGTGGTTGTGCAGTTTGGCATGAGGAAATTCAACTTCTTTCCGCTTCTGAATTGAGACACCACCAAGTTCAGTGTTGGGGCCATTTACAAATTCTGTGCGCCGGTTTAAGTGAAAGAAGTCCCGGAACAGCTCCGCAGTTGGTTCTTCCTGTAAGTACACTTCACAGAAGACCTGGAAGTTACATATATTGGATACTGAGTTGGGCCCGATGTCTTGAGGATGGAGTTGGAAATTGGCAAGCACATCTCGGTAAAACTTTGACCCTGGCGGTTTGAAGCCACGACTTATATGGTCAACAAAGACCACCACCTCACCCTGCCTTGGGGTCGGAGGATTTTCTGCTCCTGGAACTCGCCATTTAATTTCAGTTTTCTTAGGCAAGGAGCCGATGCTGACCATATCGTTCAATTGTTCCTCGGTGACCCGGGAACGAGCCCAGTTGCAAGCGGTAAATTGTTTGGCCATTGCGAAACAAACAAGCTGGAAACGAAAGGCCGGTTTATAAATCACTCATGATGATATACAAGATGCAATGGAGTAAAAGATATACTGATATGTGAAATTGCATAAACCGGAGACCAATGCAATAATGGATAAAAAGGCAATACCAGAACAGGGGTACCCAGACACTGTTAATCCGGGGTATAACTATGGAGGTAAAAGGCTCCTCCGGTTTATCAGAGGGCTAATGGTATAGATTGCTTATACAAAGTTAAACTGCCTATATTGGTGTGAGGAGAAACAGATTTCACAGAGGTATATGAAAATTTCGGATCTAAGGTATGACAGAAACTGGATATATTCAGGTTCAAGCTTCAGGTATTTAAACAGTTCAGCAGATTCAGATAAGTTGTTCTTGATATAAAGAGGGAGTCTAATGAGGAGAATATGATTACGACTATGGCCGCGCAAGGATAAACAGATCCAACCTAGCCTGGGATGCTACAGAGAAGAAAAGAGAAGAATAGCACTGAGTTTTTTGATGAACTCCGACGAGCAGTGAAACCCTAAAAACAAGATCTAGGGTGGAAGGGAAAAGAGTTACCAGTATCATGGGAACGGCAGAGAGATGCCGCAGTATTCTGGTGTGTTCAGGGTGATGCAGCGGCCGGAGTTGGAGCAGAGGCGATGGTCGACGGTGGCGGCGGAGCTCTGGAGGTTGAGCATCGCAAGGAAGACGACGCGAAGAGGCACGAGGGGGAAAAAGTGAAAATGACTCCCCGGTCTTATTTATAAAGGCAAGGGATAGGTGTCAGGCGCGAAAATCGAGGAGCCAAAACTTGGAAGTGAGGTGGAGCTGTCGCCTCGATTGTCGGAGGACCATTAATGAAGATGACGTCATGACGGTTTACCACGATCTGAGAAGATGACGTCACGGCGGTTTACCAAAGTATTAGAAGATGTGGAAGACGAAGTTTTTACTAAGGATTGACATGAAACCTGTTCAAATCAATCTGGGGCCTAATGTTGGGGATATTATATACTACTGGACGTAAACCGGCCAGGAGTATCCGGATTAACTTTATGAAGATTAGAAGCCCATGAAGATGTGAAGATGATGGCGCTTTATGAAGGCCCAAGGCCCAGAAGTGAGTTAAAGCCTGTAGATACAAACCGACTTAATCATGTAACTTGCTTTGTAAGATAGGAAGTGTAGAGACCAAAACGGAAACGTTTATGCTCCGGCTGGGGACTCTGTAAACCGACGGACGCCACCCATGTATATAAGGGGACGACCCGGCAGTGGTTCAGGGGAGAGAGAACAACTCGAGAGCCAGACAAAGCGGATTTTCTCCCTGGCCTTCGAAACCCTAGCAATACCAATCACAACTAGACGTAGGCTTTTACCTTCCTTGAAGGGGCCGAACTAGTATAAAACTCCCCGTGTCCCCTTGTCCGGTTTAACCCCTTTAAGCTAACCCGTTGCGATGGCTCCACGACTAAGTCCTTTCACAAGGACATCTGCCGTGACAAACCCACGACAGCTGCCATCGGAGCAGCCCCCGAGCATGCCATCCTGCAGCAGGTACAAAGAGTCCGTTTCGTCCGTTGATGATGCAGTGTCAGAATAGATAGCCGTCTCACCGCCCTCCACCGATCCTTCAGAGTGTTCACCGCCGTGGACGCAGCCTATGAAGGCATGCTTCACGACAGATTGAACACGGGTGGTCCTTGCGCGCTGAGCCGTTTCCATGAGGTTGGTGTGGACATCCGGCTCAGGGCCTAACTCACCGATCCGGCCGATGAAGACGTGAATTCCGCCGAAGGGGACCCTGTACCCATACTCAATCGAGCCGGCCTCGGGGCCCCATCTTTCGTCGTTGATGTAGAGCTTGCCGCGACGACTCTTGGTCACCCGGCCCACAGCGTATCCCTTGAGCCCTTCGAAGTTGCCCTTCATAAACTCAAATCCACCGTGCGCTGGCTCCATGGTGGGCGCCAACTGTCGTCGAATTGTCACGGCAGATGTCCTAGAGAAAGGACTTAGTCGTAGGGCCATTGCAACTAGGAAGCTTAAAGGGGTTAATCAGGGCAAAGGACACAAGAGGTTTTATACTAGTTCGGCCCCTTACGATGAAGGTACAAGCCTACGTCTAGTTGTGTTGGTATTGCTGGGGTTTCGATCACCAAGAGGCTCAACTTGCCGACTTGGTTATCGATCTTTTGTTTCTTGCCCTAAGCCGCCACCGGGTCGTCCCCTTATATACACGGGTTGACGCCTGGTGGTCTATAGAGTCCCGGCCGGCTCTAATCGTGTCCGGCTCGGTGACTTCCTTTACATGCCTTTCTTTACAAGTCTTTCCTTACATACGGCGGTTTGCAATATTGGGCCTTAAGCCGCCGCTAGGCTTTTGGGCCTTCTATAATATTTGATAAACTATCATCTTAATGTTTACTAGGCTTCTTGTGTAACCCGCCATTGGGGCTGACCCGGCCCCTCCTTGGCGGGTCATAACTGATAGTTATATCCGCAACATATAGGAAGATGTATAAGTCATGAAGAAAGCAGTAGCAATAAAACTGAACGATCATTATGCTAAGCTAATGGATGGGTCTTGTCCATCACATCATTCTCTAATGATGTGATCCCGTTCATCAAATGACAACACATGTCCATGGCTAGGAAACTTAACCATCTTTGATTAACGAGCTAGTGGAGTAGAGGCATACTAGGGACACTCTATTTGTCTATGTATTCACACATGTACTAAGTTTCCGGTTAATACAATTCTAGCATGAATAATAAACATTTATCATGATATAAGGAAATATAAATAACAACTTTATTATTGCCTCTAGGCATATTTCCTTCATTAAGTGGGGTCCAAGTGAACAAAGTCAGAATGACTAAGTGATGCTCAACCAAATCATGTGTCTTCGAGTGAAGACAATGAGAGCAAATCTTATCCAGAGCTGGATGAGTTAGCTTTACTTGTAGCCTAAGTCAAGCTGATGCGCGTGTTTGAAATCTGACTGTTGGACACGTGTCAGTTCCTTAGTGACCCAGGGTCATTTCGGACAAATCAGGTCAGGTTGCCTCCTGGATATAAATAGCCCACCCCCTACACCATAAATTGGTGGCTGCTCAGAGTTAGTGCTCGGCTTTTGTTGTTTGAGAGCAACCCACCTTCGAAGCATTTGAGAGAGAAATCCCTAAACACCCAGAGCCAAAGAGTGTTAGGCATCACTGAAGTCTTTCTGGCTGCGTGACTTGATGACTTGTTACACTTGAGGACTGTGAATCCTCCAGTCGGTTAGGCGTCGCATTCTGAGCATCCAAGAGTCATTGTGGATTGTCAATGAACAAAGTCTGTGAAGGTTTCGAAGTCTTCCTTGAAGACTTACCAGAATGATTGGGCGAGGACTGTGTGTCCTTAGCTCAAGGGGAATAAGGTGAAGACACGGTCTTCTGAGTTGAATCTCAGCCTCCCAAACCAGACGTAAAGTTGTCATAGCAAATGGGACTGGTCCAACAAATCCTTGTCCTCACCAAGCAACTGGTTCTATCCTTTACCTCTCTTTACTTATAATTTGTCTTCGTGAAGTCATTGCCTGCTTGCATGATCTGATTGACTTCATTGTGTGAAGACTGTTGTTTTCTGGCTTCATACTATCTTCCATCCTGATCCATACTACCTAGCTCCTGATAGTCTTCGTGCTTTCACTTCATTGCTTACTTGAGTATGGCTTGTCTAGTGTAGTCTACCTTCAGCTGCATATCAATAGGTTCATTTCTACTGTTTGTCTTCAAAGCCCCCATGTTTTGAAGACTTTCATAAAAATCGCCTATTCACCCCCTCTAGGTGATAACTAGCACTTTCAATTGGTATCAGAGCAAGGTGCTCCCTTGTTCTGTGTGATTCGGTTTAACCACCTAAAGTTTTAGCTATGTTGACTGCGGGGATAATCAAAGTCTTTGCTGCGTGCCCTGTCTTTGATGGCACGGATTACCCCTACTGTAAGAATAAGGTGCGCATGCATCTTGAAGCCATTGATGACGACCTCTGGTATGTCGTCAAGAATGGCGTTCCCAAGGCCGGTGAAGGTGTCACCCCTGCTGATGTCAAGAAGTTCATTCAACTGGATTCTACTGCCAAGAACATCATCTGTGGTCATCTGACCAAAGGACAGTATGGTCATGTGAGTGCTCTGGAAATTGCGAAGCTAGTCTGGGATTGACTCTCCAAGGTCAACGAAGGCGTCTCAACCCAGAGAAACTCAAGGATTAGTGTTCTTAGCAACCTCTTCAACCGCTTCAACAGAAATGACAATGACAATGTTCAGCTGATGTTTGATCGCCTCACTGACATCACAAATGAGCTTCATGCACTCGGCGCCACTGAGATCACCAAGCATGAAATCATCAAGACACTCTTGAGATCACTCGACAACTCATTTGACACCCTGGCCCTGATGATTCATGAACGCCTTGACTTCAAGACTCTCAATCCGTCTGACATACTTGAGAGGCTCAACACACATGAGTTCCAATTTTCTGAGAAAAGAGATATCTATTGTCCCAACTATGGCCGAACTCGTGCTTTGAAGGCAAAGGATGTTTCCTCATCTGAAGAAGAATCTGACTGCAGTTCTGAGGATCCTGAAGACATTGGAAAGGAACTTTCCATGCTAGTGAAGAAGTTCAAGAGGTTCACCAAGAAGAAAGGCTCCAGACAGTCTTCAAGATCCAGCTCACGAAATGATGAAGCTTCCTCCCGTGACTACAAGAAGAGAACGTGCCACAAGTGCAAGAAACCTGATCACTACATCTTTGAATGTCCTCAATGGTACAATGAGAATAAGAAGAATAAAAAGAAGAAGAAGAAGAAGAAGAAGAAGAAGAAGAGCAAGGAATATGATTCTGATGACAAGAAGAAGAAGAAGAAGAAGAAGAAGAAGAAGAAGAAGAAGAAATCCTCAAAGTCTTTTTGCATGTCTTCATCGAATTCTTCAGCACACAAGAAGAGCTCATCCAGCAAGGCTCGTGCGTTTGTTGGCAAGGAGATGGGTTCATAGGAGGAGTCTGCATTTGAGGAGGTGGAGATGGAGTCTGAAGAGGAATCTGATTCGGGCGTGGCAAGCCTGGCTCTAGCTTCAACATACGTCGTCAAGTCCATCTTCAACATTGAAGACAATGGCCTCGTCACCAATGCTGATGCTAATGATGAGGATGACTCTGCACCCACCTACTGCTTCATGGCACGTGGTGCCAAGGTAAACTCACGCGATGCTTACTATCAAACATCAAGTGAAGATGACTCTGAATGTGAATCTAAATCTAGCTACAAAACACTTGCTAAAATTGCAACACAGCAACAGAATGCTATGGAACATATTCTAAAATTGCCAGACAAAAGCGATGACCTGTTGGACGCGGAAATGACCCAATCTCAGTCCTTAATTGAAGACATTAAAAATCTTCACTTTAAGTACGAAGAACTTGAAAGTTGTCATGAAACGCTCTCAACTACTCATGAAAAGTTCTCCTATGATTATATTCAAAGGAAGCAAGAGCTTGAGAACTTGAGATCGGCTCATGAATATCTTCAAAAGGAGAACGAGTCACTCCACACTCAACAGATCAGTTCCACTCAGGAAGGATTTGAACCACCATGTCTAAAATGTCTTGAGTGTGATAATGATGCTTCTGTTGCTGGATGTTCTACTGCTACTACTGTTGCAATATCTTCAACTGTTGATGTGGTAACTAACCCCTCTGCTGAGGATACCACTACTATTGCTGATGAGAATGCCAGGTTGAAGACATTGCTTGAGACAGGAATGTACAAAATTCTCAAAGGGCATCAGACACTATGTGATGTCCTCAAGAAACATATTCTGAACCGAAACCCTAGGAAAGAGGGTGTTGGGTTCTAGAGGAAAATGAACGTTGATGGTTCTTACTAGAAGCCTGAGCAGTACCCCAAAACCACATGGGTTGCTGCAAAGGGACCTTCAGTGGATCCATCTACCTTATCTAGCTTCACTTGTGCTAACCCGATTATCATTGATGAATCATTTGATGCAAACTATAAACTGTTTAAGAATCAGAATGGTGAAGTGTTTGCCAAGTATATTGGTACTAACTGCAGTAATAGACCACCTTTGAAGAAGATCTGGGTGCCCAAGAGTTGTCTTGAAAATCTTCAGGTGAATGTCATCATGACACCACCTAGGAAGAAGACAAACCCCAGACCAAAGGCTTCCTATAGACAAAGGACTCGCCAGAGTCACCCTAACACAAATGTTTAGCAGGGAAACTATACTCAGGCCTATGAATATGAGCGTGTTTCATCAAACCGCCATATTCATAAGACCAAGAACTACTCTGCTTGTTCTTATGAGTATTATTCACCTCCCGCAAGACTATTTGCTAGGGCTCCAAGGCCAAAGTTCTCAAAGGCTGCACTTAGACTCATTGCTTCAAAGCCACCCCTGAAAATGTGGGTGGTTAAGAAAACTTAACTCTCTTTTGTAGGGAAGGGTCTCCAACTGGAAATCAAAGGCATTAGATTCTATTGCTGGGGACCTAAAACATCTTGTGGGGCGCAAGATAAAATGACCAAATGGTCTTACTATGTATTTTGTTCCTGGTTTTCTTGATAGTCATCCTATCTACCCTAACCAGGATCTGAACTTTCATAATCCACTCGTTCGTCAAATGTTTATGCTTCACATTTCCCTTGGTGAAGCCTACCCCCCTAACTGAACTATAGGGTACGATACCAAAGGCTTCCGAATGGATTATGGACAGTGGATGCACTAACCACATGACCGGTGATCGAAGTCTTCTCATGGACTCAACCTTACGCCCATCTGACAAGAGTCACATCACATTTGCTAACACTAGTAAAAGCAAGGTATTGGGTCTAGGTAGAGTTGCAATCTCAAAGGATCAGCACATGGATAAAGTGATGCTTGTTGAATCCCTTGGTTTCAACTTAATGTTTGTCTCAATTTTTTGTGATCTGAATATGGTAGTAATATTTGGAAAATATCATTGCCTTGTGTTTATGGAATCTGACAAATCTCTAGTCTTTGAAGGGTACCGAAAAGATGATATGTAGATGGTAGATTTCTTAGTAGGACCACAGTTGGCCATATGTCTTCTAGCAAAAGATTCAAAGTGTTGGCTCTGGCATCGGAGGCTAGGGCACGCTGGCATGAGGAACTTATACACTCTCGTGAAGAAGAAACACGTTGTAGGCATCGAGGGCGTCAAGTTCAAGAAGGATCATCGGTGTGGTGCCTGCGAAGCTGGAAAGATGACAAGGGCCAAACATCCCTCGAAGACGATCATGACGACTTCTCAACCCTTCGAGCTGCTTCACATGGACTTATTTGGCCCTACTCACTACTCTACTCTCACTAGCACTGCTTGCACTACAAAAAAAGACACATCCGTGACATTTTGGGCCGAACGAATTTTTTTCTGTCATACATATGACACTTCTATGACGATAATTGTGACAAAACCCAGTATCATCATAAATGTGGTGGGTTCCTACTTCTATGACAAAAAAATCATGAAAGAAAAGTGGGTTTTTCATCCTGGGCGGGCCGGAGACGCAGCTGCATGACATTCTTTGGGCCGTCCATGACGGAAAAAACCGTGGTAGAAGCGAGGGGGAGGAAAATTTTGGGGAGTTCCCGGTTACGGTGCGAGGTCGGGGGCCAAGCGATGCGCGTTTCTCTCGTACACGTACACACATGTGTGCGAGGCGTTGGCTCTAACTGAACCCGAGCGAGGCGTTGGGTTCTAACTGAACCTGGGCGATTGCACTGCAGGCTATGCATTACTGAAACCGAGCGATCGATCGATGGCTGTTAACTGAACCCAATCGAGCGATTCCTTCGCTACTACTGCTAACTGAAGCCGATCGATTGGATGAATAGTGAGCATTGCGG